>NW_027636085.1:0-51647 GCF_903797595.1 Erithacus rubecula | reverse complement strand
GTTTTTAATATCTCAGTGCAGCCAGTATTTCATAGGAGATTCCACAGCTTTTACTTTTATGGTATTTAAAACATATTTCTACGCACTTCACACTAAGATTTAACTTCTATTTCACATCTATACTACTTAATATTTCTAATTCCTTAAACTAAAACTTAGACCTCTATTTCATGTGTGTGTGCTTTCCTGCATTTTAACTTCTCAAAATATTTTAAATTTAATTCTTGCATACTGTTCTCTTCGGAGGGAGTCAGAGAGGCTTCTCTGTTCCACTCTCCAACAACCAGAAATGGGGACAGGGACTGAGACTGGAGGACTGGGAAAGGGACATTGGAATGCGAATGAAAACAGGATTAGGGAATGGTAACATGGGAACAAGAACAGAAAATATGGAAATAAAAATTGGAGAGAAAATATGGGATGGGGATTCAGAATATGGGACAGGGAACAGACATAGGGATAGGGCAACAGGATTGGGAATGGGAATATGGGAAGGGGACTGGAAATATAGAAATGGAAATATGGGAATGGGACTGGGATCAGGAATACTAGAAGGGTAACAGGACAGGGAATATGGGACTGGGAATATGTGAATGGTAACCAGGCAGAGAATACAGGACAGGGAATGATACTGGGAATGGGATCTGAACTAGGACGGGGGGCAGGAGTGGTGTGAGATGGGAATGGGCTGAGGGCAAGGGCAGTGACAGTGGGGAGAGGAGGATCCTGGACAGGGGACAGCAGGAGCTGGGTCAGGGGGAAACGGGGAGGGTGTCAGGGCAGGGGGTCCTTGATCAGCTGCCCCAGAACCTCCGTCAGCATCTCCCAGTGCAGCCAGAGCCGCTGGGCCTGGGGTGCCCAAAGCCCTGAGACACCCCCAAGGAAACCTGAAGTCCCTGGAACACAGGGTCCACCACATCCTCTGGAAGATCCCCCTGTGTCTGCAGGCATGTCTTAGTTCAATGTCTTCATTTTTACCCCAGTACTGGGTGTCTGGGAAAGACAATGAGAAATGCAAAGAAAATCCAGGTCACAGAGAGCCAGCACGAAGCTTTTCCTGCACTCAGGGCACTCACAGGGCTTCTCTCAGTGGAGACTCCATTGGTGTCTGGTCAAGTGAGATCTCGTGGAGAAGCTCTTCCCACACTCAAGACAGTCATAGGGTCTCTACCCAGTGTGGATGAGTCGGTGCCTGATGAGGTTGGAGTTTTTCTGGAAGCTCTTGCCACAGTTGGGGCAGCAGAAAGGCCTCTCATCCCAGTGAGTGCGATAGTGCTTCAGAAGGCTGGAGCTGCTCTCAAACCTCTTCCTGCATTTATCACACTCGTAGGGCCTCTCCCCAGTCTCGATTCTCCGGTGTCTGATCATCTCTGATCTCCACCTGAAGCCCTTCCCACATTCCGAGCACTTGTGGGGCTTCTCCCCATGGTGAAGCTGCTCACGCTGCCCCAGCTCCGAGCTCCGGCCGCCTCCCTGGCCCGGGCTGGCTCTTTCCTGCTGGGATTCCTGGGCTGTGCGTTTGCAGCCCCTCCTGCTGCGGGATCTGCGGGGCTTTTCCTCCCTGTTGCATTCCTGCGCCGTGGAGCCGCTGCAAACGGCCTCTTGCCCGAGGCTGTGCCGCGGGGATTTGTCCTCCCTGCTGTCCGTGCTCAGCTCCTTGTCTGGGGAGGAAGGACAAGGACAGGATGGGATTTGCCTCCGTGCCAGAGGGAAGGGCAAGGAGATCCTCCCAGGGCTGTGCTGCAGCCAGGGCCGTGCTGAGCTGGGAGATGGAGCAGGACACAGGGGAAAAGAGGCACTGACTTCCTCCTCACCTGCCTGCGGCTCCCAAAACATCGACCTCGTCCACATGGCCTCCTCCTCCTCAATGCAGCCGAGGTTTAGAAATCCTGGTTTGGGGGGGAAAACAAGGGGTGAGCACGTTTCGTTTGATGGTGGCGCTGGAGCAAGGGCAGCTGGAGCAGTCAGCGCCCCTTTCAGCCTCGGGGGCCCGGAGCCCGCTCAGCACCAACCTCCCGCACCCCTCCAGGCTGCTGGGGGTCCCTCGGCTCCGGGATCGCTCCTCTGCGCTCTCCCCTCTCCGAGGCTCGGGTTTCGGCTCCTCCAACATCCAAACATCCCCTGAACCTCAAAGTAAAACCCTCCCGGAGCCCCCCATGATGGATTTGGGGCGAGCTCCCCCTCCCCACTCACCTGCGGGTTCTTGGGGGGGCGATTCTGCCGCTCCCGGGGGACGCTGCGGTCTGTGCGGGCGTGCGGCAAAAGAGCGTGGTTCCAAAATCGCTCCTCCTCTTCCTGCCGCTCCTCCTGTGTCCCTCCTCTTCCTCCCGCTCCCTCTATTCCGTCTCTTCCCTCTCCTCTTCCCTCTTCCTCCCGCTCCTCCTTCTCTCCCAGCGCAGCCGGAGCCGCTGGAACTGGGGTGCCCAACGCCCTGAGAAACCTCCAGGTCCCTCCCAGGACCCCTCAAATCCCTGGAACCGAGCGTCCGCCGCATCCCCTGGAAGATCCCCCCGTGTCCCCAAGCAGGTCGTTATTTAACATCTCTATTTTTACCCTGGTTTTGGGTGTTTGGGAAGGACAAAGAGAAATGCAAAGAAAATCCAGGCCACGGGGAGGATGTGGAGCCCCCAGCCAGGTGTCTTCCCAACACGGATCAGCAGCACCAGGGCTCAGGGGGGCTCTGCCCACCGGGGGTCCCTGGGGATCATCCAGCGCGGATCCTGCCATGGGGATGGAGCTGCAGCAGGGCACTGTCTTGGTTTGACAGACAGGTGTCTGCTGAGGAGCTCTGGAGCTTCTCTTGAAACAGGAAATGTAAACTCCCTCCCTCTAAATTAATATGACTTGGAAATTAAGGAGCTCTCTGGCAAAGATATGGGATTCAGAATAACAGTTTTTTACTAGGAAAATGAAAATAAAAGTATAGTAATATAAAGACCAAAACACTGACAAGGTCAGAATGCAGCCTGTAACCCTGTTGCTCAGGGTGTTGGTTACAGTCTGAATAATGGTACCTATAGTTTTCTTGGAGTGACAGATGTGGTTTTGTTGGAGCAATGATTTTGGAGAAGGGTGTAGTTTACTTTTTTAACATCTAGTGGTGATGGAGATAGGCCTGGTCTTCTTCTGGGAATTTAGTGGGAAAGGCTGCTCTGATGTTTCAAATTTCAGATTTTATTTAGGTAAGAAATACTTGGTTTTTCTCCTTGGGTGGGGCATCTCCCATAAGGTATAACTCCTAGTGGGGAGGAGTTGTGAGGGATGGGTCATGGCAGAGATAAGGAGCCCTGCTCCACCTGGTTTCAGCAGATGGTGATAGAATGTATACTTCTGCTTGCATCTTGCATTGCAACTTAAGACATGATCTACTCCTTATTCTATTACCATCTGCATCCTACCTTAATTAATACCTTCTTTCAACTCTGCAATATATTTTTATCCACAGTGAAACTTTACACACAGTTCTCACTTAAGATAAGGTTTTTCTGTGATACTCAATGGGTTTCTTTATCTTTCTGCATTAGCTACTAAGTGTAACTGGGTTTTTGAGCAAAAACAATTGTACGGATTGGTTTGCCTTTGCTTGAGGTGGGCCTAATCTAAACAGTCTTAAAATACCTTTTATGTGTACTACAGGGACTTTATCCCCATGCACTGTGTGCAAGGCTTCAGACTGGGCAGGACTTGCTTGAGTGATGGACTCTCAGGTGTTGACTATTTAGGTGATTTTTGCTAAGTCCATTTCTCAATTTTTGGATGTTTCCCTGTCAAGTTCCTTTAGGGTAATTTTAAGTAGTCTGTTGTACAGTTCAACTTTCCTGGCAGCTGGTGTGTGATAAGGAATATGATCTATTTATTCAATATCGTTGTTTTTGGCTGAGGTGTTTCTAAGGCTGTTCTTGAAATGGGTCCTGTTGTCTGACGATTCTCTCAGGGGTGCTGTGTCTTTATAGGACTTGCTTTTTTGGGCTTCAGACGGTGTTTTGAGTAGTAGTGTGAGGTACAGGGTGGGTTTCTAATGATCTAGTGGTGGCTTCTACAATTGTGCTCACGTAGCACTTGCCTTGGGGGGTTTGGGGCAGTGTGATGTAGTTAGTTTGTTGGGCTTCTTTATACTTATATTTGGAATACTGCCCCCCATATTAGAGAGGCCTTATGGGCTTGGCTTGCTTGTATTTAGCACATGTCTTACAGTTATGGATAACTTGAGAAATGCAATTTATAGTTAAATCTGCTTTTCAGTTTTGTGCCTATTTAGAGGTGACATTTTTGCCTTGATGGCTTGAGGCAGTAAGGGTCTATTGAGCTAGGAACAACTCTCCCTTATGTTGCTAATTAAAATTTATTTGTGACATCTCTATTTTTGCAGCTTCATCTACTTGCTCCTTGTTTTAGTGTTCTTTATTAGCCTGACTTTTGGGGACGTGGCCATCTACATGATGGACCTTTACAGAGAGTTTGTCTGAGTGGCAATGTTTTTCCATTCATCAGCAGCCTGAATTGGTTTTCCTTTATGTTGCTAGCTGGCCTTTTCTTACCTTCCTAGCTAACTGCACAGAGCATTGGTTACTGTTTATGATTCAGTATAAAGGTAGAGCTTTGGCCAGTTCTCTGTTTCAGCAGTGTCCAGGGCCAGCTGAATGGCTTTGAGTTCAGCAAGTGCACTTGATTCACCTTCTCCTTCAGTAGCTTGTGTGACTCGTCGTGTGGGGCTCCCTGCGGCCACTTTCCACTTCTGGTTCATCTCAACCATGAGACAGAAACTGTCAGTGACAAGAGCACAGCGTGTTTCTTGTGCTGCTAGTTGGTTGTATGGTGGAGCTTTTTTAGCCTGGGTTACTTGTTTCTGCTCCTTTTTGTTAGTGAGACTAAAGTTTTTATCTTGTGTCCGGTTTTAACTGTTTTTAAAATTTCAGGGTGATTTGTGTTTCTAGTCTGGCCGTGCTGTGTGATGAGAGCAATCCATGGGCTCCATGTGGTGTGGGTGGCGTGGTGGGTAGAGGAGCCTTTTCTTTAAACATCCACCCCAGCACCGGGAGTCAGGGTACCAGGAGGAGTTGTGCTTTTGTACTAATTACTTTTGAGGTGGCTTGAACTTTCTTATTGTAGGCGGATAACTTTTTTTTTTTTTTTTATTTTGTGAGTGTAGTTTCCTTCAGACTTTCTGTAACTTTGACTCTAGAATTCTAGTGCTCAGCCTCGAGTTTCCCCAGGCACCTTCTGCTAAAGGCTCCAGGACAAGCCATTGTTCTTGGCTGCAGAGTAAAGCACATTCCTCACCTCTGGTCCTGTCCTGACTGGGCCAAGGGCACTGCATGAGCGATTTTCTGCTTGGTCTGGGTGAAGGTTTGTTGCTGTTCAGGGCCACAGCTGGAATTGTTCTTCTTAGGGTGACCGGGTAGAGAGGGCTCACAATGTGGCTGCACTCAAGAATGCATTCCCTAAAAATCTATGGCCCCTAGGAAAGCTTGTGCTTCCTTCTTGTTGGTTGGTGGAGACACTGTGATGATCTCATTGATGTTTCTAACACCCCTTCCCAGTCAGGCTCATTTCAGCCTCCAGCAGAGTCAATTCCTGTGATCCCCCATCACCCCAGCAATGGAAACAGGTTCTGCCTCCACATGTCCCAGTGGCATTAGGGTACACTGTGCACCAGGATCAGCTAAAGGCTCTGATGTGCCAGGCCATTGGATCTACTCCATCCAAAAGACCTGGCTGTCCTGTGCCTCTCCCTGGCTAGAGGCAGGGCCCCTCTAACCCTGGTTATCATTTCCTTCCTGGGCATACATACTAGAGGTTCTTTTAAGAGGATCCCACAGGTCATCTTCCTTTCTGTAATACCAGGCAGCTTGGTCATGGGAGGTTGAGGCTGCCTTCACTTGAGTGGAACTCCCTCTCTTAGTGCTTCCCTCCCTGAGTTGATGCACTCGTGCTGCCAGCACAGAAGTGGGTTTCTCATTTTGCCTTTTCATGATTTCCCCATGGTTGTGCAAAAAGAACCACAGGTCAGCTCGTGGGGTGTACCCTCTCTCCCTGGCTGGGGGATGTTGGGCTCTGACTTTGGGGCCTGTGACTGGCACTGATGCTGCACTGATCTTCCTCACCTCTTCCCTTATCTCCCTCATCTCTTCCTTAAACTCCTCTTTGAGTTCTTTAACCACAGCAGAGACATGAGCCTGCATTTGGCCATTGATCACACTCTCATAATTTCTGAGCTTGTTGGTGACAGAACCCACTGTCTCTGGGTTGTTGTCAGCATTAATTGTCACAGTAAAGGTGTATTTGGATGGCCCCAGGTTTGCCAGATTCCATATCATCTGCCCTGTGCTCCTGACCTTGTCAGGGTCATTGTACTGCTGTCCACCCCTCCCAAATTGCACCTCCAGTGCTGCCACTTCTCTCAGCTGCTGGATCCCTTCCTCAAGGCTCTTCCAGCACATTCTATGGTGCTGCTCCTGCATTCTCTCTCTGTGGACAAACCTCTCTCTCACACTCATTAAAAGCTGCTCCCAGAGGGAAAGGAGGCCTTGCTCCCTTAGGAATACCTGATCCACACCTCAGTCCTGGGTCAAGGGTCTCAAATTCCTTGCCTCAGAACCATCCAGGTGCACACCTGTACCCATAAGCTCCCACACCTGAAGGAACCAGGTTGTATAAGCCTCACACCCCCGTGGTACGATGTCTTTTTGTAGATTTCAGCCTTTTATAAGATGAGGTCTTGGTGATGATCTCAACCTCTGGCTCCCCTACAGGTTGTGAGGGCCCTCCTTTCTTATTTCTTTTGACTGGGTGCTCTGATTTCATCTTAGATTTTTCCTATTTACTGGTGAATTATCAAAATACGAGTATTGGTCTAATACCGACACTCAACTGTGACAGACAAAAGACTCTCTAACAGTTTAAAGTTAGAAAGTGCATGTTTATTCAGTGCTAGGCAGCAGCATGAGGTAATCCTCTAATACGCACTGCCATTACAGGTGATCACTAAGTCTATTTATTAGCCAAGGAATCAAACAAATACATATTCATAATAACAGCCCCTCCCATCCCCTGCTTCCTATGATAATTATCTTGAATAGCTATTAAGCATGATTGATTGACTTCTTAAATTAAGTATGGAGAAGTTTTCATGGGGAGGGGTCTTAAAAGGAGGAAGCAAGGTGAGTCTTCCTCACCCTAAACTCTTGACCTTTTCTATCAGTGACAATAGAAATGATTTCTGGGGATATTCCAATTTTCCAAAGAATGGGTTTCTGGTTGCATTGTCTATATTCCTTTGGATCTGCTCCCTAGTTTCGTCTTTTCCCATTGTAAGCGCAGCTGAGCAAACATAAAATGACAGACAATCAATTATTTAAGTTTCAGATAATTAGTCCCTTCTAATTTTTTAATTGTTTTCAGCAAGGTCACTAAAATCCTAATTTTCCAAGATTAGTGTTTCATTCCTCACTTCTCCTTTGACATGAGTGAATTCTTTTACTCAATGTGGGGATTTCTCTTCATCTATCCCAGACGCACGGCAGCGATCTCTTAGCACCAAGCCATTCGCCTTTGATAGCCATGCTGAGTCTGCCACTTGTCGTAATATTGTCCAATTCCAAACAAGTACAGCAAGAGACAAAATCAAACTTGTACTGACTAAAATAAGCAGCACAGTGATTTGGTGAATTAAAGCATTAAGCAAACCAGTTGCTGTTGGTGACCATCCAAATAGCACATCCCATCAATGATGAGACACATGTTCTTCAAATCTTTTAAAGACTCCTTTTATGGTTTCTGCATCATGGTGTATCGTGACCAAAGTTCTTTTCCTGCATCTTGAATTTTTTTTTTAATTTTTCTTAATTCTTGATGTTTCAGTAGCTGAGCGACTAGAGTTAAATTCATTCCTATAGGCACAGGCAATATTTCTTGCACAGTAACCAGGTTTGCCTTTATGTACTGATGTGATATTACAGGTGCCTGATAGGAAAAGTCGCATCCTTTGATTTTAGCAAAATTGCAAACACATAAATTGAACTGAGTCTCATCCATGATTTGATTGTTTATTGTTATGGTGGGACATGCTGTTTAGAGACAGACACTATCTTGTCCTATATACAGAAGTGAAATTGTTTGCTTGGTTAGATGCATTTCAAAGTGGCAAATGCTTTGATTCATGTCCAGACAAGTATCTTTGTTGTCTTCTAAAGTTCCCTCACATATATATCCCAATTGTTTTCTCATAGAACAGGGCTCTAGGTTAATGGTCTGCCATTTTTCTTCAATTTTTCGTGCCCACATTCTATGTTCAGAAGGATACAGTACAGTCCCTTCATGATTTAGTCCTAAAGCAACTATTGGGTGTATTAAGCTCACAGATGCACTATGTATAGTTAAAACAAAAGCTGTCACTGTATTTGCCTCAGGGTCATAGGTAAAATTGACCAAAACCCACCAAGGTTGAAGCTCTCTTTCCATCTCAGAGGCATTATCCCAAACAATTTTGCAAATTTCAGCAGGAAATATCCCTTCTTCACCTTCCCTGATAACTGCGGCATCCACTGACTGCATCCACATTTGTGCTTGAGTACATCCAAGAGCCAGAGAAATGTTTGCACTAGCTGTGCCTGGGGCTTTAATTATTACCTCATGGTCTTGCTCTTCTATATTTTCCCATTTTGGTAATATTTTGGTTAGTTTCCAATGATTGTTACCTAGTGCTAATAAAGAAGATTGCAAAGGCTTCTGTAAATTAACTAATGACTTCCCATCACAGTTAATTTGTTCATTGACACCTCTGAGTCCATTGTGTTTAAAACTCCCAATCCTGTTCCTAATATTCCAGTGAGGTCTCTCTTTTTCTTAAAACTAGAGGGCATATGGTTTTGAAGCTGAGTAGTCCATTCCACAAAAGGAGTTTTGAGAAATGGGGCACATTCTGGCTGAATGGTAGAAGCATTTACCTGCATTCCCATTTCTACTCGCTTTAGAGACCATTTTGGGTTAGTTAGCAGTCTCTGAATTCCTGTTTTCTTGATGGCATATGGTCTAATTTTAGTAATTGTGGGAAATATGGGTTGTTCCTTTTTCTTTGAAATAACCCGAGTTTGGATTGCTACAGCCCTCTCTGACACTGGTGGGGTTGATTTGGCTTTCATTTTGTGAAGCTCTGTGCAATATTGAGTAACATTAAAATCAAGATCAAACCCTTTTGCTGCACATCCTTCAATTTTAAGTCTAAATTCAGGACATGTGGTCAAACATTTGTCACAGCAAATCCAGGACCAACTTGGATGAGTTCCATGGGTGGATGGTAAGCCTCATGGAACCCATTTTGTACAAATGCATATTCACGTCCCCAAACATTCCTTCCTTCCCACATACTTGCATTTGTGACCCTTAACATTCTGCTCAAAGCCCTACAAGAGTAGGGATCATAAGCTTTCCCTTGGCATTGATAAATTTTGGTTACATTGTACTGATGTGGTGTTGCTTTGGCTCTTATTATAGTCGTGGCAATGACCACAAGGGTCACAACCATCTGCATTATGTCCATGATAGCTATAATAAGTCCATTACTCGCTGTTCTTGGTGAATTTCAGCTTCAGGTCTTCATTGTCTGGTGCAATTTCCCAAATTTTTTCAGGAGCCTTCTTCACTCAGGAGTGATGGATCCACGCCTTCTGTTCCTTGATCTTGACTGCTGTGAAGGTGGTGAGGAGTACCTGGAATGGTCCTTCCCACTGTGGTTCCAAAGTCTTCTTTGCAAAAGACTTACCATATACATAGTCCCAGGTTGTACATCATGTACTGGTCCATCTAATTCTCTGCTTTGGGCCCCAGCCACATATTTTCCAATTTCTCTAAGTTGTTTATTTAGGGCCACCATTTATTTGTGTAGAGTTTGTTCCTCTACTTGAATGGGTGTTATTCCTTCTTGGACCGCATATGGTCTCCCATACAATATTTCAAAAGGGCTTAATTTCCCTTTTGTTCTTGGTTTTGTTCTAATTTGTACTAATGCCAGTGGAAGAGCCTGGGGCCAAGGGAAATTTGCCTCTTGCCCCAGCCTAACAATTTGTGGTTTGATCATATAGTTCATTTTCTTTATTTGGCCACTGGATTGAGGGTGGTATGGAGTATGCAATTCCCAATTTATTCCCAAGTGGTGACTAATTTGCTGTACAATTTTTGAGATAAAATGTGGCCCTCTATCAGAAGATAAAGTGGCTGGGACTCCAAAACGTGGTATTATTTCTTGTAACAATGCCTTGGTCACCTCTCATGCCTCAGCTGTTCGGGTAGGGAAGGCTTCTGGCTACCCTGAAAAGGTATCTGTTAACACTAATAGGTAACAATATCCCCCTTTCCTGGGCAATTCCGTAAAATCAATTTGCCATTGCTGCCCAGGTCCATAGCCCTTCCCAGTTTGTCCAACTTTAGGCTTTGGCAAGTTTCTAGGATTACTTCAGAGGCAAAGACCACACTGACGAGTTACTTGTGTAACTGTGCTTTGTAATTTTCTAGCCAGAATTCTATCCTTTAAATAATTGCACAAGGCGTCCATTCCCCAATGTGTTTTCTCATGTTCTTTTTAAGCACTAGTGAGCACAACAAGTAAGAAGGTACTACAACTTTTCCTTCTTTGGTTACAGCCCACTCTTCCTGGTTATAAGTTGCTTCTTTTTCCTTAATAAGTTTTTCATCCTTTTTGTTATATACTGGCTTACCTTCAATAGAGATCTTTCCATCTGGAATTAATGCTGCCTCGACTATTTCATTGGGTTCCTCACCTTTGGCTGCATCTTTTGCCTCTCTGTCCACCAGGATATTTCCTTCTTCCAATTCTGAGCTCACTTTTTGGTGTGCCCTGATGTGCATAATAGCTACCTTTTCAGCTAACTGAACTGCATCTAATAGTTTTAGTATTTCTTGGGCATGTTTAATATTTTATCCTTGTGAGTTGAGCAGTCCTCTTTCTTTCTAAATTGCTTCGTGTGCTTGTACCACTCCAAATGCACACCTTGAGTCTGTATAAATGTTGATTTCTTTTCCTTTTGCCAGCTCTAAGGCCCGGGTTAAGGGGATTATTTCAGCTTTTTGTGCAGAGGTGTTTGTTGGCAATGGTCCAGACTCTGTTACCTCTCTGCTTGTGGTAACTGCAGACCCAGCATGTCTTTTTCCACTGATGATACAGCTGCTCCCATCAGTGAACCAGCTCTCAGCCTCCTCCAGAGGGGTGTCCTTCAGATCCGGGTGCCTGCAGTAGGTGGCTTCAATGGTCTCCAGGCAGTCGTGGATCACTGGTTCTCCCATGCTCCAGCTGAGGAAAGAAGCTGGGTTCACAATGTTAGTTACCACAATTTCAACATCATCTTGTTCTACCAGTATGGCCTGGTACTTCAGAAATCTTTGTGGGGAAAGCCAATGTCCCCCTTTTGCCTCCAGGACTGCAGACACTGTGTGGGATACTAGCACGGTCATCTTCTGGCCCAGGGTGAATTTGTGTGTCTCTTGGATGTTCACTGCTACTGCTGCAACAGCTCTGAGGCACCCTGGCCACCCCTTGGCTGCCGTGTCCAGCTGTTTGGAGAGGGAGGCGACTGCCCTCTGGTACAGCCCCAGGTTCTGTGCTAGTACTCCCAGAGCAATCCCTTGTTTTTTGTGAGAAAACAGAAAGAATGGTTTACTCACATCTGGTAGTCCCAGGGCTGGAGGTGACATAAGAGCTTTCTTCAGTTGGTTGAAGGCTCGTGTTCCTTCTGTTGTCCACTGAAGATCCCTGCTCCTTTCTGTGATTAGGCATACAGGGGTTTAACGAACAATCCATAGTTATAAATCCACAGTCTGCACCACCCCGTCATGCCTGGAAAGGTTTTCAGTTCTTTCACTATCTGGGGTTTTGAGGTTTGGCATATTTCTTCCTTGTGGTCTTTCCCCAAGGTCCTTTGTCCAGCACTTACTTCATAGCCCAGGTAAATCACTGTTTGTTTCACCATCTGGGCTTTCTTTTGGGATACCCGGTACCCCTGCAGGCCCAAAAAGTTTAGGAGGCTCACCATCTAATCCACACATGCCTCCTGGGTCTGGGTGACTGTTAAGAGTTCATCCACGTACTGAAGCAGCTATCCCTCTCCTGGTGGAGGTTCCCAAGACTCCAAATCCTTTGCCAGCTGTTCTCCAAACATGGTAGGGGAGTTCTTGAACCCCTGGGGCAATACACACCATGTGAGTTCAGTTTTACGTCCAGTTTTTGGATTTTCTTATTCAAATGCAAAAATTTTCTGGCTGGCTTCATGGAGAGGGAGGCAAAAGAAAGCATCCTTCAAATCTAGAACAGTAAACCAGGTTAGTTCAGGTGTTAAAAGAGTTAACAAGGTTTACTGGGTATAAGTCTTCAGTTATCTTATTAACAGCTCTTAAATCTTGTACTAACCTGTATGATCCATCAGGCTTTTTCAGGGGCAAAACAGGAGTATTAAAATCACAACCCAGGGAGCTGCAAGGATGAAAGACCCTCCCTGAGCCAGGAAGGTGGGCAAAGATGCAGGCAGAGCTCAGAGCTGGTGGAGAAGCCTCATGGAGGGGAGAAGCCCCACAAGTGCTTGGAATGTGGGAAGGGTTTCAGCTGGAGCTCCCATCTGATCCAGCACCAGCTGATCCACACTGGGGAACAGCTCTATGACTGTGAGGAATGTGGGAAGGGTTTGAGCCGAAGCTCAGACCTGATCAAACACCAGAGGATTCACACTGGGGAGAGGCCCTACAAGTGTGGGAAATGTGGGAAGAGCTTCAGTGACATCTCGAATCTGATGCGACACCTGGTGATCCAAACACGGGAACGGCTTTACACCTGCTTGGAATGTGGGAAAAGCTTTAGGCACAGCTCCTGCCTCCGAAGCCACCAGCGCATCCGCACCGGGGAAAGGCCCTACGAGTGTCCTGAGTGTGGGAAGAGGTTTCAGACCAGCTCCAAACTCCTCAGACATGAGCGGATTCACAGAGAGGAGAGGCCCTTCCACTGCCCCGACTGCGGGAAGGGATTCAAGGAAAACTCCACCCTCACTGTCCACCAGCGAATCCACACTGGGAGATGCCCTATGCGTGTCCTGAGTGTGGGAAGAGCTTCTCACAGAGCTCAGCCTTGAACTGTCACAAACGGGGTCACCACTAAGGGAAGCCCTGTGAGTGCCCTGACTGCAGGAAGAGCTTCGTGCTCTGCTCTGACTCCATCCCCATGGGAGGATCTGTGTGAGGGTACCACAAGCCGTTTAGAGCTCTCAAAATGGGCAGAAAGTATCAAGATTTTCCCTAATATGGGCTCCCCATGTCCTTCACTGTGAGGCCCCACTCCCAACATCAGAGCCTGTTGGAGTGTGTAAAATAGAAGCCTCTCTGAGTCCCTCAGTGAGAGAGAATGCAGGGATTTAATTAAAGCCTTTACAGAAATTAAAATACATTAAGTCACACAGACATGAAGTAGAAATGTAAGTTTTAGTTTTAAGTTAGGAATATTATTACATCACATAAATATGAAGTAGATGTTTTAGTTTTAAGTAAGAATGTACTGTAAGTGCCTTAAGAGAGTAAAAAGCCCTAAAATCTTGTTAAAAGTTCAGGAACTTAGTCCCAGACTGTCCTAGGTTACAGTGTAAAGATGTGCCTGAAAGTATGTATTCTATCAGCATCTTCATGAAGTGTTGAAACCAGGTGCAGCAGAGTTCCTTATCTCCATGGGAGATCTCTGTTAATGGGGCATCTGTTAAAAATCAGGTGGGGCAGTGTTCTTTATGTTTTCCAAGACCCATCCTTCCTCCAAGAAGATATCATCTGTTAATGACCATTGAGTCCCACTGCATGACTGATAAAATGACATCATCCCATTGTGAGATGCTGCACGCAGGGGAAGGAGCCAAGGATAAAATTGTAGATAAAATCTGCAAACTTAGGAACACCAAGGCAGCCTATTCCCAGAGGTATAGGAATCTTTCCTCTGGATTCCAGAGGAAGACCAGACCTTTCCACATCATCACTGGACCTTTGGAAAACTGCAGCCTTCTACAAAACCACTACTGCAAAAGAGCTACATCTGTTGCTCCAGGAGGACTGCAGACACCATTAATGGGACTGCTACCAGCACCCTAACTGACAGGGTGTCAGCTTGTATTCTGACTTTGTCTGTCTTTGGGGTTTAGTTGTTTGTTTTTTTTTTTATTAGTACTGTTTTTTAATTTTCCTAGTAAAAGAACTGTTACTCCTATTCCCATATCGTTGCCTGAGACCTGCTTAATTTCAAAATAATAATAATTTGGAGGAAGGGGATTTACATTGTGCATTTCAAGAGAGGCTTCTGCTTTTCTTAGCAGACATGTCTTACAAACAAACAAATATTGGCGCCCTCTGTGGGGCACGAGGGCATCGAGAGAAAAAAGAGTAACAGTTCTTGAGTAACTTAATTTTTGTGTGCTGGATATAAAACCTCATTAGGTGGTATCATGTGGTCTGGCTTGCCCTGGTTCAGGTGGCACGTGGTCTTGGCTATATTTCTCCCATTTGCAGGCCCTTATCTAAACAGGGGCCCTTGAACTAAGGCTACTGTGACTGTGTTGGGGGTTGTGGTTTGTTCCCTTCCTTTTTTTCTCTGTGGAAATTTCCCTGTTATGATGCTAAGAAAGCTTGTTGTGCTGCACCCTAGCTCATGATGGCAAGTGACAGAAGAGATGGGGAGTAGCTGGGCAGGGTCTGGCCCTTGTGCTCGCCGGTGGGGTCAGAGGAAGATGTCTGGGGGCTGCTCACTTCCACCCCTGCCATCCCAACACCAGGAGCCAGGTTCTCTGCTGTGGGACACTGCACTGCTGCCTGCCCCGCTCCAGCTGCTGCCTCTGCACATGCAGCCGAGTGCCACAACCCCTGTGGTGAGCGGGGAGTCCTTCCTCCATCCCTTCTCCCACCTGGGACATTGCTGACATTGTCCCAGCCTTCCACAGCTGCGTGGGACCTGCCCTGCACCCACCACTGGCACTGAGCACAGAAAAAGTGTCTGTGGCCAAAAAGGATTGGAGCTGAGTTGCTGTTCTGTTTGTTGTTAATTTTCATAGCTGCTGTTGTTTTTGTTTGTCTGGTTAGATATATTAGTAAAGAGCTGTTAGTCCTACCCCCATATCTCTGCCTGAGAGCCCCTGATTGCAAAATTATAACAACTAGGAGGGAGGGGGTTTACATTCTCCATCCTGGAAGGAGCTCCTGCCTTTCTTGGCAAATACCTGTCCTCCAAACCACGGCAGATTTTGGTGCCCAGACAGTGGGGCCTGAGGGCATTGAGAGCAGGGTGAAAAAAGGAATAACAGTTCTTGAGTTACCTAAGGTTTTGTGTTAGGTGGCACCATATTGTCCAGGTTAATCTGGCTTGGGCTCCATGTGATCACAGATACTTCTCTCCCATTTGCAAGCCCTTATTTTAACATTTGTCCCGTCACCAAAGTTACTGTAGCTATTATCCAATTAATTTGGTGGGTTGATCAGGTGAGGCACTGATGGATTTTTTACTTCCTCTGGAACATAGTCACATGGATCTCGAGTTATCACACTCTAACTGTGTGGTTTTGGAGTTACTTCAATAATGGCACTTACTGTGAGGAGATGACAGCAGGGGAAATCTTCCCCCAACCCATCACCGAATTTTTTCAGTTCACCACAGCAGTTTTCAAGGAGTTCAGATCCACTTTAAATGCTAATGATATCACACAGTGACTGGTGTTGCTGATAGGCCTGTTTATTTAGCATTCAAAGATAAGGGGGGATTGACTGGGATAACACCCCTGATACCTAACCCAGGAAATAGGGATGCTGCCCTAAAGCCTGATGCTGCTCCAAAGCCAGACCCTGCCCCAGAGTCTAAGGATGCTGCTCCAGGCCCTGACCGTGCCCCACAGCCCACCGTGGAAAGGAACCAGCTGGAGTGGATGGGGGTTCTAGTGAAGGAGATGGGCGAGATGCTGAAGGAGCACTTTTCCTCAGCTGGTGAGAAACCCTCAACCCTCCTCCTGCTTTAAAGAGGGAGAGTCTGATGGTGCTGCAGTGCCATGATCCTCCCCACTGTCTGACCATTCTTCTGGCTAGCTCTGAGTCAGAGATGGAGGGAATTTGGCATAGAGAAAGCAAAAGACCAAGGAAGCTCTTCTTCCCGGGATAATCCAAGCTTTATTCCTGAAGGGGTCCAGGGGAAAAAGAGGGCAAACAAAGGAGTGGTGAGGAATGTCAAATCTTAGGTCAGGAGAGGGGAAACTGAGTTGCACCCAATGGGGTTGAACTGTTGGGGAGGGGCTAAGGGAGGGCTGAGCCAACTTCACAGAATTTAGCGGAGTACAGTACAAAACATTTTTCTCTATCTAAATCAGTGAAATACAACATCTCCCCATTTTTTGTTTAACAAAGTTAAAAGAAATGCATCAGGCTTTCTCTAAAAGGAAAAACAAACATTTTTAAAGCATGCTAAAAGTCTCTGTGTCTGCTGGAATGTAGCCACATCGTAGGAAGATTTTCTGTCCTCCTTCCAGTGGCGTCTTCTTTTTGAAGCAATGGCTACTTGCTTCTCCTCTCCTTCTGCTGGTGCTGGATTTTTTGGAATAAAAGGTTTCACCCACTTCTGGGGAATCCAGCGAGGACCCAAGGGAGTGGCTACGCATGCATAACCACATCCCCAGGTAAGGAGCTCACAGAGATCCTTGGTTTCCCAAGTTTCTGGGTCGCTAATCAAGGCTGGTGGACGCTGGGACAATTTGAACTGATTACCACTGTTAAAGTGACATACCACAAGTGCACTCATATTTTCAAATGAACAATTTAGAAAATTGATAGTAAACATGGCTTTGCAGAGCTTCTGCTGTTAAGACATCCACACATTTGAACTGCTCTGTCTTTCCAGGACCTGCTTGGGTGTCTGATGGGCACGCTCGATCCCACCTTGGCCTGTGGGGGAGTGGGGGATGCCAGTTTTATGTTCCACTCCCCAAGGCTGGACAAATTCTAGGAACTTCTTGGATGCATATGCTGGGCCATTATGTCTTAATTTCCCTAGGGATCCCCAGCACTGAAAAGGCTTGCACTAGGTGTTCTTTGGCATGAACAGCCTTTTCTCCTGCGTGGGCAGAGGCATAAACTGCACCTGAATATGTGTCAATGCTTACATGAACATATTGGAGGCGACCTGCAGGATCTCTTTGTGTTCTCCGACGGTTCTTAGGGACAAACTCCAGCTTGTTATGGGTTGATATTTTGACTAGCTCCTCTCCCTGCCCCGCCATGGAGCTGCCAGCCCCTCCCCCAGGCTGTTTTATCTAGGCTGGTGTTTCGGCTGCCCTGCTGCTGCTGCTGCTGCCGCCGCTTTAGTGAGGGTGGAGTGGGGGAGGGGCCGGGGTCACACCGGGATTTTGGGAGCAGCTCCGGGCGCTCCCGGTGCCTCCGCAGCTCTCCTGGAGCCCCGTCAGGCCCTGCAAGAAGCAGAGAAAGGGGTCTCTGCGGGTGGCCTGGCCAATAGGAGGGGTCTCTGGGGGTCCCAGTCCCATTTCTAGAGTGCCCCAAGCCAATGGGAGGGGTCTCTGGGGATCTCAGCCAGGAGACAGGACTTCCAGTTGCTTTTCAAAGTGCAGTTGATTTTTCTTCTACAAAAAAAATGAGTTCTTGTTACAAGTGTCAACAGCATGGCTGGAAGTTGCAAAATTTCTGCCTACAAGGTCTTTTAAGGATTTATTCACCAATAAAACACTGCCAACACAGATATTTATTTTTAATTCCTAACTAAGAAATTTAGTCTAATTGCAGTGTGACCCTTCTTAGCGAATCCTGTTCTGGCACACAGACCTAGTCTGTGATGTTTTGTCACCTCTGCAACTACTTTTACTCTTTCTGTATCTTAAACTCTACAGCTAAACTTTTCTCACCTAAATACATCTCTGCTTTAAGCTTTAAATCTACATTTTTGCTTCTAGCACTGTCCTGGGTTGATGTTACATCGCTTTGTATCCCCAACTCGTGTGCTGTTCATGCTTGGAAGGTTTGTTTTGACTAGTAACTTGCCAGAGTAACTTGGGGAATGTTTCTTTTTTTGTGTGTTTGCTAAATAAACAAGCTTTTCCCACTTTTTCCTCCTCCTGGGTCTGGGTCCACCAGAAATGGGGTTGGGACCCTCAGAGACCCCTCCCCTGGATCTGGGCACCCCAGAAATGGGGCTGGGTTAGAGTTAATGCTGACCCCAAACCCAGCCCCAGTTCCAGCCCCTTCCTAAACTAAATCACACATTTAACCCTGACCTCACAGCCAACCCCAATTCCAAGTCTAACTCCCACCCCAGCCCCAAGTCCAGTCCCTTCCTAAGTCCTCAGCCATTGCCAGGAAGGACTTTTTGCCCATTCTGGCAGCACAAGGCTGAGGGAGAAGGATGAATCCAAAAAGCCAAGCCCAGAGCTGTGCTGAGAATCAGCCCTGGATTTTTCTGCTTAATCTCTCTGCCACTCTCTTGCTTTTCTTCCCCTCTCCCTCAACCTGACATTTACCATTAAACAAACCCCTACCACTCTTGGAATTTGACCTTGTTCACACTTTAATAAATAATCAGTCCAAGCCTGTTATGAGTTGTCAGATCTCTGTCGCTTATTTTAATTTCATCCAGAACCTCGGAACTGCTCGAGGGGTCTCTGTCCATCTCACACTGGAAGACACTTTAGAGGGACTTGGGGGGGTGTGCCTGTGCCTCTTAACTCACAATTGCAGCCTTGAAGCCTGGCCATCACTTCAAGGCTCAACAAAAGTGTGATAGGGATGGAAGTGATCTCTGGGCTGTCCTGTGCTCCCCGCCCGGGGGGCTGTGGTTTAGTTGCGTTTTCATTGCAAGTGCCTCATTGGGAGAGTCAAGATCAGCCAAATTATTATCAGCCAAATTATTATCAGCCAAATTATCATCTGCCAAAACCCAAATTGAGCCAAATTATGATGAGCTGAATTATCAGCAGCCAAAAGCCAAATTATGAGCCAAATTATGAGCCAAATTATCTTAATTCAGCCATTGCCCCTGGCTGCTCAGTTCAAAGCCCATCTTTCTGGCTTTGAGAAGTGTTTGGGAGGTCTGGGGTGTCTGTTGCTCTCATGCTGGGGAGTTGGGGGCCTCAGATCTGAGGAGGCCCAGGGAGGGTTACTCTCCATTTTATCACTCTTCCTTTCCATCCTCCTCCCATAAAGGGGGGTTGGATGGTCCCCGTCTCCCTCCTCCCATCAAGGGGTCACCTCCTGAGAATCCCCCAGCATGACAGCAACAGACACACCCCCATCCCCAAACCCCAGAAGCATCTCCCACAGCCCCAGGGGCACTGAATCCCCAGGAGGAGAAGGACAAATCACCCCCAGCCTCTACTGATCTCCCCACAATACAGGGGTAGAGTCCCCCCAGCACTCCCCAAGTATGACAAGGGTGGAGACAAGCCTGGGCCATCCCTGCTCCTCACCCCAGGGGAGGGGTTGTGATTCATTTGCATTTTCATCTCAAGGGACTCCTTGGGAGAGTCAATATCAGCCAAAGCATGAAGAGATTTTTAAATGTGTTGTAAAATTATTTCTGCTAAATTGATGCTGCCTGGAGCTTGGGGAATGCTCAACAGGTCTCTGTCCCTCTCGGCCTGGGGGATGCCTGGAGGGGATCTAGGGAAGTATCCCTGCCCATCGGGGGTCTCCATCCTTCTCACCCTGGAAGAGTGACAGAGGGTCTCCGTCCTCCTGCCACAAGGGGTGGGGGTCACTGTCTGTCTCCTCCTCTCGGGTCTCATCTTTCCACTTGGGGGCACCGGGTGGCCTCCATCCTCCTCACCTTACTGAGGGGGACCAGGATTGTCTCTGTCCTCCGCTATGGAGGAGCTGGGGTTTCATCATCATCACCTTGGTCGCGATAAGAATCCTTTTCTTCTCCCTCCTCCAGCTACGGAGGGGTCGGGGTTTACTCCAAGCCTCCACCCCTAGTGGGTGTGGACCAGGCCATCCCGTCCTCAGCCCCGTGATCGGCGGGGGGGGGTCCGGGCTCTTCTCCGTCCCCCAACTAAGGAGGTAGTAGGTCTACTCCAAACCTCCACCCCTAGTGGGTGGCAGCCGGGCGGTCTCGGTCCTCCTCTGGAAGGAGGGGTCCGATGGTGTCAGCCCTGCCCTGGGACGGAGGGGTCCGATGGTCTCGGTCCTCCCCCGGGACGGAGGGGTCCGATGGTCTCGGTCCTGCCCCGGGACGGAGGGGTCCGATGGTCTCCACCCTTGTCCTGTGTGGAAATGAGGAGTCAGGTCATCCCCGTCCTCCTCCAGTAACAGGGAGGGGCTGGGTGGTCTCTGCTCGTGCTTACCTTGCTGTGGGCAGGGTGGTCTCCATGAGCGGAGCAGTCTCTGGTGGGGTCTCCATGCCCCTCGTTGCCCCTTCTCCCCTACTAGAGGGTCCGGAGCGTTCTGTAGGGATGAAGGTCAGGTCATCTTCATCCTCCTCTCTTTACTGGGAGGGGGCTGGGCCATCTCCATTTGTGGTTCGTGCTTACCTCGGTGTGGCTGGGGGGGTCTCTGTGGAGGGGAGCAGTCTCTGGTGGGGTCTCCGTGCCCTTCGTTGCTACAAGGGGGCAGCGGGTTCATCTCCGTCCTCGCCCACTGTGAGAATGAGGGGTCAGGACATCTCCACCTGCTTCTCATTACTAGGAGGGGGCTGGGCCGTCTCCATTCGTGGTTCGTGCTTACCTTGGTGTGGGTGGGGGGATCTCCGTGGAGTGGAGCAGTCTCTGGTGGGGTCTCCGCGCCCTTCGTTGCGGCTCCTCCACTAAGCGGGGACCAGATCATCTCTGCCCTCGCCCACTGTGGGGATTAAGGCAACAGGGTCATCTCTGCCCACTTCCCATTACTGGGAGAGGGCTGGGTGGTCTCTGTTTGTGCTTACCTTGCAGTGGGCTGGGGGGTCTCCGTGGAGCGGAGTCACCAGTGGGGTCTCTGCCCTTGTCGTTGCCAGTCCTCCGCTATTGGGGGAGCGGGATCGTCTCCGTCTTCACCCACTATGGGAATGAGGGGGTCAGGTCATGTCCGTCCTTCTCTGCCACGGAGGGGGCCGGGTGGTCTCTGTGCTTACCTCGGTGTGGGTGGGGTGCTCTCCGTGGAGCGGAGGAGTCTCTGCTGGGGTCTCCGTGCCCTTCCTTGCTGATTCCCCACTACGAGGGGGCAGCGGGTTCATCTCCGTCCTCGCCCACTGTGGTAATAAGGGGTCAGGACATCTCCGCCCGCTTCCCATTACTGGGAGGGGGTGGGCTGGTCTCTGTGGTTCGTGCTTACCTTGGTGTGGGCGGGGGTGCGCCCCATGGAGCGGAGGAGTCTCTGCTGGGGTCTCCGCGCCCTTTGTTGCCGTTTCGCTGCTCTGCGGTGGGGTCGGCCATCCCCATCCTCCACCTAATATTGAGAAGAGCTGGAGTGTCTCTGTGCGTACCTTGGGGTGGGCTGGGGGCGGGGGGAAGGGGGTGGTCTCCGTGGAGCGAAGTCACGGCTGGGGTCTCCTCCCGGCGCTGCTCGGGGCTCCTCTCCTGAGGTCTCCTCCTCCCGCCGCCGCCACTGCTCCCGACTCGAGCCACCGCGGCTCTTTATATACGCGGAGCAAGCCCCGCCCCTTATATCTTTAGCCAATAGGCATCGAGGAACAAGCGTGGGGGCGGAGCAGCCAATGTCCCGCATTGTGAGGTAACAATGAGGAGGCGTGGCCACAGCGTGACTGAGCAATCTGATTGGTCGGGAGGAGAAGGATCCCAAAAGGGGCGTGGCTTGTGCCCAAGGTAGGGTGGGGCAGGCAGGTGTGAGGGTGGAGTGGGGGAGGGGCCGGGGTCACATCGGGATTTTGGGAGCAGCTCCGGGGGCTTCCAGTGCCTCCGCAGCTCTCCTGGAGCCCCGTCAGGCCCTGCAAGAAGCAGAGGAAGGGGTCTCTGGGGGTCCCAGTCCCATTTCTACAGTGCCCCAAGCCAATGGGAGGGGTCTCTGGGGATCCCAGCCAGGAGACAGGACTTCCAGTTGCTTTTCAAAGTGCAGTTGATTTTTCTTCTACAAAAAAGTGAGTTCTAGTTACAAGTGTCAAGAGCATGGCCGGAAGTTGCAAAACTTCTGCCTACAAGGTCTTTTAAGGATTTATTCACCAATAAAACACTGCCAACACAGATATTTATTTTTAATTCAAAACTAAGAAATTTAGTCTAATTGCAGTGTGACCTTTCTTAGCGAATCCAGTTCTGGCACACAGACCTAGTCTAAGACTTTTTGTCTCTTCTGCAACTACTTTTACTCTTTCTGTATCTTAAACTCTATAGCTAAACATTTCTCACCTAAATACATCTCTGCTTTAAGCTTTAAATCTACATTTTTGCTTCTAGTACTGTCCTGGGTTGATGTTACAACGCTTTGTATCCCCAACTCGTGTGCTGTTCATGCTTGGAATGTTTATTTTGACTAGTAACTTGCCAGAGTAACTTGGGGAGTATTTCTTCTTTGTGTGTGTTTGCTAAATAAACAAGTTTTTCCCACTTTTTCCCTCGGAGGAAGTTCTTCCCAAAGCCGGTAGTTGGAGGGGGGAGGAGTTCTGGGCGTTTGTTTCCTGGGGGTCTCCTTTGGGAGATTTTTCCCCTAATTTTGTCCCAAACCAGGACAAATATTTATTGGTGCCCAATGTAGGGCAGGAGGAAGTTGAAAAACTTGATTACTTTGTAACTGTGCATTGGTATAGATTTATAATGTCTTATGTGATGGAGGCTGGCATGTGGGTTTGGTTAGTAGGGTTTTTTGAGGTCTTAATACCTCTCTGGTCTCTGGGGTTATTTACCTATTCAGAAATAGCTCCAGTCCTGTCCCTTATCTGTAGCTTTTTTCACTTTCCCCTGAAGAAAATTCTTTCTGAGCCCGATGAATGAAGGAATTGGGGGGGCTCCTTTGGTAATCTTTCCCCAAATTTGTCCTAAACTTGGACAGTGAGCAACACCTAAGAAAGGCCAGCTGGTTATTTAACACCAGAGGTTCCACCAGCCAAGCAGGCCCAGCCCAGTCTGAGTCCTTACATACAGCCGATGGAGACAAAGTCCCAGTGGTGCATGCCAGAGGTTTGTTAAGGAAGACAGTTTGGATCAATTCTGCCTCAAGTACAGACAAACTCCCTGGTGCGGTTGTCTTTGCTCAGGGACCAGACTGCACATGGCAGATAATGCAGAAAGATGGAACACCATGGTTTGTACCTCAGGGAGATCAGATTGTTGGGTGAGAACAATATGCAAATATCACTGTTTGCTAAATGTTACTGCTATTGTCTGTACATTGCTGTACACTATGCATATATATATATGCATAATGCATATGTGTGCAGATCTAGAATATATATGAGTTTTAGTAGTGAGATGACAATATGGGGATAAGGCGTGAAATATATGGGGTGACTTTGTGATGTAGAATTGTATCCCCATTCATCTGTTTAGCCCAGAAATAAGTTTTGTACCTTTAAGGCTGGATCTGAGAGTAAAGAGTGGGAAGGAAAAGAGGTGGAATGTCTGAGGCAGTTGTTTTCAAAACATACAGATAAGAGTTTCATCACTTCACCTCCTGGACTGTGCTGCCGTGGTGGACAGAGGGAGAGAGCACCCCTTTGCTTTTAGTTTTTGACTAACGGAAGCAGAGAAGTTCCCCAGATGGCTTTTTCTTTTTTCCTGGAATTATTTGAGCCTGCCCTGGACTGGGGACTGGGGGAGCACCAGGAGCTTGCACCTGTTGCAGTGTGCCTCTTGTAAATGGTATGCTCTGTTATTGCCCAAGTTCATGGTTAAATCCAGAATTATGCCGTCCCACCCACTTTGTCAATCTATCCCGCATTACCTGTCAATCCTGCTTTGTGCCAGCCCCCTGCTTGGAATTCCCCTTTGGAAATCCCCTAAAACTCATTATTCCATGTGACCCAGTTTTCCCCACTACCTCTCTCATTGGACAATGCCATTGTTAACCCTGCCCTATAACCCTCTTCAGAATTTCTCCAATTTCCTAATAAATTGTATCTTCCCCTTGAACCTCCCCCATATTTAAGTCGTTGCACCTTCACCATTTTTGTCTTGTGCCCTCCGAATTCCCCAAACTAATACATCCTTTTTATCCTATGCAAAAGACCTCCCCCTCCTCCTCACCTCCTTCAAATGCAATCTGGCAATCTTTGGTCATAGCCAAAAGGCCATGGAGCCATAGCTTGAGCCACATCCAAGACTCCTGTTCCTGCTGTGTGACCCACTCCAGGCACAGGACCACAGTGACAAAGTGAGTGCAGCTCTGGCCATTGTGTCCTGCACCTGTGGCCCACCAGCACCTGGCCTGGGCAGTGGCATTTTCCAGTACTGGAGGGACTGAGAAAAGACTCAGCTGAGCTACCACCCACAGGAGAGAGACTTTCTGAATTTGTCACCTCTTCAGAGCAGACAGAGGTTTTGTTGTTTAATATAGTTAATTTTTTTTTTCTGCTGGGCAGTGCTTTTCCTGTTGAATAAAATAAAGTTTTTTCCACTTCTCTCTGAGGAAATTTCTTCCTGAACTGGTTGGGGAAGGAGTCGCTTGGATTTGCTTCCAGGGTGGGGGATGGGACCCTTTGAATTTTTTTCCCAAATTTGCCCTAAACCAAGACAGCTAAATAGCCAAATACCTCATCATTAGTAATGTGCATGAATGGATGAACGAGATTCCTACAGTCTCTACCTCCTATCCAGTGAAACCAAAGCCAAGGGAAGAGGCTTGGCAGAATCAGGGGGGGAAAGAAGACCCTGCTGAGCCTGGTGCACATTCAGCAGTGGGCTGATCTCCTGTTGGCATTCTGGCCATTCATACCACTACTCTGATCATTTTGGTGAGCACACCTGGCCTCCTGAGGTGAGGAGGGAAGGCCTCCCATGCTGGCAACAGGCAGACCATGTGTGAGAGCCCAGTGGGTAGAGCTGGGTTTCCATGACCATACCTGGCATGCTGTGGACACAGGGTACACCTGGTCCCCTGTTCCAGTGGGACAACAGGGCCTCCCATCCCAGCAGACGGCACACCTGATTCCTGTGATCAGACTTGGCCTGTGGGGGACACAAGAGTTTCCCAGGCCTGGACTCTGGTGCTGTCCCTGCTGACTGAGTGCCAGAGAGGCTCCCAGCGACACCTGCCACATGTTCTTTCCCCTGCCCTCACCTCCCTGAACCACCAGCACCCACTGCAGTCCATGGTGGCATCAGAGCTGTCTCCAGCCTGTTCAAAAGGAGACAGATCACAAACAGGCACAGGGTGCCCATGGTGACATCTCAAGTCTCTCTGGGCTGCTAAAGAGCACTGAGGTCACATGAGGCCAGTGACTCCATGGTGACATGCCAGACCTCTTTCACCCTCCAAAGACTTGTGAGCTCCCAAGCACTCACCAGAGGACAACAGATGTGTCTCTACATGCCAAGAAGCCCATTTGGCACAGGCACTCACCGAGGTTCCATGCTTACATCCCAGTGGTCTCTGTGATCCTAAAGAACACTGAGGTCACGTGCAATCCCAAGGGCTCCATGGTGACATTGCAGCAGTCTCTCATTTGCCAAACCACAGTGACCTCACAGGCTCTCACAGGGCTGTGATGCCACAGGTACTCACAGGGACTCTAGGGTGACATTCCAGGGGTGTCAAAGGCTGCAAAAGAACCATGAGGTCACACACTGTTACAGGAATTCCACAGGGATATCCCAGGGGGCTCCAGGCTGCTAAAGAAGTGCTTTGCCACAGGCACTCAGAGGGGTTCCATTGTGACAGGCCAGTGGTTGCCATGCTCCTAAGGAACACGGAGATCACAGGCAGTGACAGCAGCTCTGTGCTGACATCCCTCGTGTCTCCATCCTGCCAAAGAACCCTGATGTCACTGGCACTGACAAGGGCTCCATGGTGACATCCCAGATTTCTATGAACTACTAAAGAGCACTCAGGTCAAAAGCCCTACCAAGGCCTCCATCCTCACATCCCAGAGGGAGACAGGTTTTTAAAGAGCCCTGAGCTCACCTGCACTCACAGGGCTTCCACGGTGACATCGCAGGGCTCTCTGGGGCTTCTAAGGAGCCAGGAGGTCCCTGGCAGTGACAGGCACTCTGTGGTCACATCCTAGAAGACTCTGGGCTGCCAAAGAGAGGTCAGGAGCAGTCACAGGTACTCCATGGTGTGAAAAGTAAGATTCACTTTCCTGGTAAATTTCAAAACGCTTAATAAAAGACAGTAAGAGACAAACAATAAAGCCAAAGGTTATAAAGGTCAGGTGCTTGACATCCAGCCAAGAGCATACACTAACTCAGAAAACATTTTCTAAATGCATCAACGTATTGCATATTCCTAGAGCTTCATGCACTATTCAACCCGTAAATCAACTTTTTAAAACTTTTTATTTTTTACTTTTTTTTCTCCTTGTGGCTCATGCTCTTTCTTGTCAGCGCATTCCCAGATAACGAAGATCAATAAATTTCTTCCCTGGACTTCTGGTGTTAGTCACCCCTGTGCTCATCCAGACAGCATAATCCAAGAATTTCCTGAATATCCTTTTACCATTCTCCGAGTTAGTTACATGAGCAAAAGCTTTTTATATCACCATGTTTTAGTCCAAGAAATACAGATATTTATTAAATTACTATTTTGAAGTTTTGGTAAGAGCAGAACTAAAAGAAACTATATTCATACAGCAAAGTTTTCCAACATTATACACATAGCATTCATTTTAATACTTGCGAAAAGCCAATAATATAATATGTAATTATAACAACAGTGACATCACAAGGGCCTTTAATCTTCCTCCCCTCTCAGTCACCCTCAGCACGCCCCACTGCTCCCGGCAAAGGAAGGAGGGAGTCTTTAGGAGCCGCCGGAGCTCCTGCCCCGTCCCTGCACGGGCAGCAGCGTGAGACCCTAAACCCGGTGTGCGGGACTCTGAACCCGCCGTGCCCCTGCCCCGCCTGCCGCCTCCATTTCTGCATCGCTCCCTCGCCCCGCTGCGCTCCCGCTCGCCCGGGCTGGAGAAGCAGCGGGGGAGGCGTGGGAAAAGCGCCATCAAACAAAACTCCAAGCGACCCGCACAGAAATCTCCTTGGCAGAGAGACACCGGGCAGGGCCCCGCCATCGCCCGCAGCCCGTGCCCGGCCGCACCGTGCCCGGCCCCGCTGCTCGCCCAGCGCAGCCTCCTCCTCTCCCGCCATCGCCCGCAGCCCGTGCCCGGCCGCACCGTGCCCGGCCCCGCTGCTCGCCCAGCGCAGCCTCCTCCTCTCCCGCCATCGCCCGCAGCCCGTGCCCGGCCGCACTTTGCCCGGCCCCGCTGCTCGCCCAGCGCAGCCTCCTCCTCTCCCGCCGCCGCCCGGGGCCCTCACGCTCGGCTGCCGCCGGCGGGAAAAGCCCTTCCCGTGGTGCCCCGCGCCACCGCCGAGCCTGAGGGAGCCTGAGGGGCTGCGCGGGCAGAGAGGGGAAAACAGAAAGAAAAACAGAAATCAAAAACAAAAAGCGGCCTGGCGGTGGCGGAAAAGGGAGACTAACAACTACCACACTCTCGCCTAAGACTCCTGCCCATAGCCGCAGCTCCGCCTGCCGCGCCGAAAAATAAAACGCCCCGCAGCAGAAACACAAAATTCCCTCCCCTCAGAGCGCAGAGCCAAAGCCGAAAGCCGCCAAGGGCGCCCGGCCCTGCGCTGCCGCGGCGGGCGGGGGAACTCGGGCCGGGCCGGTCGCTTCGGGCCGGGCTCTGGGGGCAGCGGGGCCGGGGCGGAGCAGTATTTCTCTGAATATTCAGGAGAAGCCAATCCCACAACATGTGTTTGTAGCAGCGGCAGAGCCGCAGCGCCCAGCGCTCCCCACTCCCACCCCACCTGCGCCACCCCCTCGCATCCAGCGACCCCCAGGAGCGGAACTGGGGCTCGGGGGGAGGGGGACGGCACGGACGGATCTGCACTGGGGGGCCCCGAGCCCCCTGCCCAGCCCTGTGAAGCGCGGAAAAACTCTCTATTCCGCACAAAATAAGGTATAAGAGAGGTATGTATTTATTCAGCGCTCAGGGGGATAACTCCTCCAAAACCACGCACACCTTTGGCGACCTGCACCTCTCTTTTTATTCTCTACAAACTACAATTGCACAATACACCTAATACATATTCATTGCCTGCTCTGCTTCATACTACAATTAGCTACACGCCTCTTTCTGCTCCACACGGCTCCTTGGGAAAAAGGAAACAAGTGTTCCTCTCAGTTGAACATTTCATCTTGTCTCCTTGCACATATTCGTTTTACTCCTTTGCTCATCTTCTGGACTTTGATACCAGTTTTCCTGGGTTCATGGATCTGGACAATCCCCCTTATCCTGTGGTGCCTTTGTCCTTGCATCCTGACCGCCCACCCCAGCTCTTTATCTTATCCTGCAGCCTTGCTCTCCCCCGTTCTTGTAAGCACCGTAAATTCCAGCAAACATAGGGGTTTGTCAGCCCCCTTCTAGTCCAAGCATTTCTCGATGCTCGATTCCTAACTCTCAGTTGCTCTGTCTCCCCTGCAGGCTCAGGGGGTGCTGCCCCCTCCCCAACAGCCGCTGCTGCGGCGGCCGCGGGGCACAGGGGGTGGCAAAGGGGGGTCCGGGATGCGAGCGGGGGAGCAGCGGGAGGAAGAGGAAGAGAGGGGAAGGGGAGGAGAGAGGAAGGGGAGGAGCAGGAGCAGGAGGAGCAGGAGAGGATCAGCAGGCGCAGGCGGAGAATCGCGGTGCTGCAGGGCGAGCCCGCTGAGCCCGCAGCTCCGCTGGCCCCGGCAGCATCGCATTCCTGCATCCCGCGGGTGAGCGCGGAGGGGAAGCTCGGCCCGGGGCTATCGCGGCAGCTCCGGCACGGCTGGTTGGGTTTCGGGTTCTTGGGGGATGGGGGTTGGTGTTTGTGCCTCGCGGATTCGGGAATCGAGTCCCAAATATATTTGGGTGTCCCTGGGAGAAGTATTGTTTTATTGATTTGAGGAGGGGATGTTTCTGGCTCTTGCAGGAATCCAAAGCTGAGCCGTCAATGCTCCTTGGGGGAATTTGGAGGGGCCCACGTGGCGATGGCCCGGTTCCGGCGGAGCGGGACATCGGTTTTGGGGATCCCCGGGAGAGGCGGGGGATGAAAGGCGGGAGCCCCGGCGTGGGGAGAGGGGCGACAGCAGAGCTGGGGGACCCCCGGCAGCCTGGAGGGAAGGTGGAGCCGGGAGATGAGTGGGGTGCGGGCCCCCCGAGCCTGGAAGGGCTGGCAGGGAACGGGGGAAGCCCTGAGTGCCTGAAGTGGGAGGAGCCGAGTCAGAATCAGGACAGGATGAGCCCTGGGACCCACAAAACTCCCTCAGCGTGCCTGAGCAAGAGCCAAGAGAGGGGGGATCCCCAGGAGCCACGGGTCCCCATCAGCTCTGAGAACAGAATCCCCATAACCCCAAAGTGAAGACAGTGCAAACAAGGATCTCCTGGGAGAGTGTTTTTGGGCTCCTTAGTGATTTTTGGAGTTTTTTATGGACACCAGACAACCTGGGCATTTCTAGAGATGCACTCAGACAGCAGGACCTTCAAAGCCATATCACTCATGTCGTTTTTCCCCCAAACTAAGATTTTCCATTCTCAAGTCTTATCCAGGCGGAGGAAAAGGCTGTGAGGAAGAAGAAAATGCCCCGGGACAGCCAGGCAGGTGAGGAGGAAGTCACTGCCCCTTTCCCTCTCTGTCCTGCTGGGGAGGATTGGGGGCATCTCCTTCTCCTTCCCTCTGGCACAGAGGCAAATCCCATCCTCTCCTTGTCCTTCCTCCCCCAGACCAGGAGCTGAGGACAGAGACCAGGGAGGACAAATCCCTGCAGCAGAACCTCGTGGAAGAGGCCGTTTGGAGCGACTCCACAGCACAGGAATCCAACAGGGAGGAAAAGCCATGGAGATCCCGCACCAGGAGCAGCTGCAAACGCAGATCATGGGGATCTGAGGAGGAAAGACCCAACCTGGGCCAGGCAGGCAGCCAGAGATGTGGCCAGAGCTCTGAGCTGAGGGTCCATGAGCAGCTTCATGATGGCAAAAAGCCCCTTCAGTGTTTGGAATGTGGGAAGAGTTTCTGCACGAGCTCCAGCCTGGTCTGGCACCAGAAGATCCACACCGGGCAACAGCCCTACGAGTGTGGGGAATGTGGGAAGAGATTCAGAAACACTTCCAACCTGATCCGGCACCTGACAGTGCACACTGGGGAACAGCCCTACCAGTGTGGGGAATGTGGGAAGGGATTCAGCTGCAGCTACCACCTGATCGTCCACCAGAGGATCCACACTGGGGAACAGCCCTACCAGTGTGGGGAATGTGGGAAGAGCTTCAGCCAGAGCTCCAGTTTAATCTACCACCAGAGGACCCACACTGGGGAGCGGCCCTACGTGTGTGGGGAATGTGGGAAGGGCTTCAGTGTCAGCTCCCACCTGATCTGCCACCAGAGGACCCACACTAGGGAATGGCCCTTCAAGTGTGGGGAATGTGGGAAGAGCTTCAACCAGAGCTCCAGTTTGCACTACCACCAGAGGATCCACACTGGGGAATCGCCCTACAAGTGTGGGGAATGTGGGATGGGCTTCAGGACACACACCCAACTCACCCACCACCAGAGGACCCACACTGCGGAACGGCCCTACGAGTGTGGGGAATGTGGGATGGGCTTCAGAATGTGCTCCCAACTCACCCACCACCAGAGGATCCACAGTGGGGTACGACCCTATGTGTGTGGGGAATGTGGGAAGAGCTTCCGTGACAGTTCTCGCCTGATCATGCACCAGGCAATGCACGCTGCTGAATGCCCCTACACGTACTCAGAATGTGGGAAGGGCTTCAGCCAGAGATGCAACCTTATTGTCCACCAGAGGATCCACACTGGGGAGAAGCTGTATGAGTGTCCTGAGTGTGGGAGGAGGTTTCAGCAGAGATCCCATCTGCTCAGGCATCAGCAGATTCACACACAGGAGAGGCCCTTCACCTGCCCTGACTGTGGGAAGTGATTTAAGAAAAACTCCACCCTCGTCCCCCACCAGCGGATCCACACCAGGGAGAGCCCCTAACAGTGTCCCCAGTGTGTCTCCCAGAACTCTGCTGTGACCCAGCACCAATGGGGGCACTGGTAAGGGAAGCTCTGTGAGTGCCTGTGTGTGGGAAGAGGCTCCTGCGCTGCTCCAGCTCCATCCCCTCTGTTGGGCCCCATTGGATGCTCCCCAGTGACCCTCGTTGGGCAGAGCCTTGGTGATACATGGTCCTGGTGATCCTTGTTGGGAGCTCACCTGGCTGGTGGTCTCCACATCTTCCTGGCTTGGGAGAATGGATTTTACTTTCCACCCCAAAAAATTTTGGCTTTTGCATCCAATTATTTCATCTCGTGGCATCAAGGAATACTGGATGGTCTTGGACGTATTTTCCAACCTAAATGCTTCCATGATTCTAATTCTGTCTGGGCCACATGCATCTTCCACAGCCATATCGTGATGAACTGGGGCAGAAAACCAAGATTTTGGAGACAGTGGAGTGCAAAGGCCTCTAAAAAAGGTTCTGTCACTCACCCAAGCCCATGCATGCTCAGTCAGTATGGACAGGTAAATCCTTTTATTTGGGCCTTGATTTTCTTTCATTTTTCATCATCCCTTCACCCAACATTGGGGTAAAAATAAAGACATTGAACTATGACATGGACGTGGACATTATGGGTTGTGGATGGGGACATGGTGGGGACTGGGACATGGATATGCACATGGGCATGGATATGGATATGGACATGGACATGGATACGGATACGGATATGGATATGGACATGGATATGGATATGGATATGGATATGGACATGGACATGGATATGGATATGGACATGGACATGGACATGGACATGGGCATGGATATGGATATGGATATGGGTGTGAATAGGCCTGTGGATGGAGCTATAGGGCATGGTGGGTCACAGACTCAGGTGGTGACATAGAGGTGTATCCCATGGATGTGGACATGGAGGACAAGGGATGGCTTTTATCACCATGTGAAAAATGTGGCTCACTTTCCTGGTAAATTTTAAAAGTTTAATAAAAGGCAATAAGAGACAAACAATAAAACAAAGTTTATAACAGCTGGGTGCATGACAGTCAGCCAAGGGCACACACTAACTCAGAAAACACTTTGTTAAGTGCATGAACATGTTGCATATTCATAGGTCTTCATGCATCATTCAAACTCACCCCCTCAACCTGTAAATCATCTTTTTTTTTCTTTTTTTTTTCCTTTTTTTTTTTTTTTTTTTTCTCCTTGTGGCTCTTTCCTGTCAGCACACTCCCTGATAACAGAGATCAATAAATTCCTTCCCTGGAGTTCTGGTGTTCATCACCCCTGTGCTCATCCAGACAGGATAATCCAAGAATGTGAAGAATTTCCTAATTATCTTTTTCCCATTCAAGAAACTATATTAATACAGCAAAGTTTTCCAATGTTACACATACAACATTCATTTTAATATCTGTGAAAAGCCAATAATATAATATGTACTTATAACATCACACTTGCAGAGAAAGCTATCAATTAAAAATGGGGCCAGGATAAAACTTGGTTGTGATAAAGGCCATCCCTTGGGGCCCTCTAAACAAAGAAGCCCCTTGGAGCTGTGCTGGCTGCAGCAGGGTGAGCAGCACAGTCCCTGTGAGTGGGGCTCTGTGAGCTGGGAACTCTCCTGATTGCTGCACTCAGAGGGACCCTGCAGACACAGCAGTGTCACCAGAATGACCCAAAACTGCTCTGGTGGGGACAGGAATGTCACTGGGACCCCCGAGCACCAACATACACCTCAAATGGGGTGCCTGGTGGGCACCCTGAGGGGACAGCAGTGTCACTGGGACCCCCCAACCAGGGACTGTGCAAGGACAGCAGTGTCACTGGGACCCCCAACCAGGGACTGCAGGGACAGCAGTGTCACTGGGACCCCCAACCAGGGACTCCGCAAGGACAGTAGTGTCACTGGGACCCCCAGCCAGGGACTACAGGGACAGCAGTGTCACTGGGACCCCTCCTACTCCACAACTCTCCCCACCGAGTCTGTCACCACTGTCACAACTGCAGCACTCTCTACAACTCCCCGGAAGGAGGCTGTAACCAGATGGGCGCTGCTCTCTTCTCCCAGGCAACCACTGACAGAAGGAGACTACACAGTCTTAAGCTAGGAAAAAATTCTTTACTGAAAGGGTGATTGGGCATTCGAAGGGGCTACTCAGGGAGGTGGTAGAGTCACCACTCCTAGAGGTGTATGAAAATAGACTGGATGTGGCACTCAGTGCCATGGTTTAGTTGATAAGGTGCTGTTAGGTCATAGGTGTGACTTGATGATCTCAGAGGTCTTTTCCAACTCAGTTAATTCTGTGAACTGTGAACTGCGACTTTGCCTCTCCTGTGGAAGGGGAGGAGCCTCTTCCATAACAGCCCCTGGAGGAGGGGACAGGGACAGTTCTGTGCCACCCCCAGGACCAGCACCCTTGGCGGGGGAGGGGGTCATGGGTAGGGGGTGCCCAGCTTGAGATTGATGAACTGGGAGGTTGGGGAGTGGAGTCTCATTTTAGGGCTTCTTGCAGCCCCCCAGGGCATCCTCCCATCTGGGTCTGGAGGGGGCCAGAGCCAGCACAGCCAGTACCCCCAGACCACCCCTCTTTCCCTGGGAAACATCCCCCAAAGGTGCCAAATCCTGCTGGGATCTGGTGCAGCCAAGCTTTGGGTAGGCAAAGGGGGGTTCAGGGAGACCAAGGGACAGAGGGGTTCATCCTGCTCCTGGTTCAGTGCCCAGTGCTGATGCCCAGCCCCAGTATCCAGCCTTAGTGTCTAGCCTCAGTGCCCAGTTCTGGTGTCCATTCCCAGTGTCCAGCCCCGGTGCTGATGTCCAGTGCCTGTGTCCAGCCTCAGTGCCCATCCCAGCTGTCCAGTCCAACTGTCCAGTCCCCAGTGTCACTGCCCAGTCCTCGTGTCCAGCCCCACTGTCCAGCCCCAGTCCCAGTTCCCAGGCTCATTTCCCAGCCATGATTCCAAGCACTTATCCAGTCCCACCCTGGTCCCAGTCGGGTGCCAGCACTGATAACAGCTGTGTGCCAGATGTGTGCCAGATATGTGCCAGTGTCACCCCCCATCCTGGGGGACAAGGGCAGCCATCAGCAGGGCCCAGGGCTGGGCAATGTCACACCAGTCCTGGAGGGAGCTGAAGGTTTTAACCCTGGAGCAACAGCAAGAAGGGTGCAGTAATGGGGACAATGACAGAACGAGGCAGCCATGCACAGCTTGGTGTGGGGCCTGGGGCATGGCATGGGGCATGGTGTGAAGTGTGGCATGAGATGGCACAGGGCACAGGACAGGGGACATGACCCTGGAGCACAGCACAGGGCACAGTCAGCCCCAGCACCACCCCGAGCCCCCTCCCACCAGCCCCACTGGGACACCCACCCCGTGGCAGAGGAGCTCGGTCAGGAGCTGCCCCTGCCTGGCACTGAGGCCCCGGGGGGGTCCCAGGGGTGCTCACCCAGCACTGCCTGGCACTCCAGGCTGCTGCAGACCCTGAGTGCCTGCCCCAGTGCCATGGTGGTGACAGGGGAGCCACCCCAGGGGACTCGAGGGACACCTTGGTGTCTGTCACAGAGTCCATGTGGCGTGGGGGACACCCGTGGGGATGCCAGGGGAGACAGAGGTGGGCAGGGGGTGGGGGCATATGGGGGGAAGGGAGGGGCACAGACACCCAAAAATGCATCAAAGCCATGGGGAGGGCTCCCAAAATTATGGGAAAGGGCCAAAATCTGAACAATGCACATAAAACTGGGGAAAGAACCCAAAATGGGGGAAAATGAGCCAGAAAAAGAGGAAAGGACCCCAAACAGGGTTAAAGGATCCAAAAGAGGCAGAAAAGACCCAAATCAAGGAGAAAGGACACACAACCAGAGGTCAAAGAGTCGTGGGGTGTCATTGGGTGCCCCTGTCTGTGCCGGGACAGACACAGATGCTCAGTGCAAGGAACAGCCACGGGAACATGTGTGCTAAAAATGAGGCCCACTTTCCTGGTAAATTTTAAAAGGTTTAATAAAGGAAAATAAGAGACAAAGAATAAAGCAAAAGGTTATAACGGCCGGGTGCTTGACATTCAGCAAAAAGCACACACTAACTAAGAAAACACTTTGTTAAATGCATCAACCTGTTGCATATTCATAGACCTTCATGCATTATTCAAAATCACCCCCCCCCTCAACCTCCCAATCTGTAAAACAACTTTTTTTTTTTTTTTTTTCCTTCTTTGTCTCCTTGTCAGCGCACTCGCTGATAATGGAAATCAATTAATTCCTTCCCTGGAGTTCTGGTGTTGTCACCCGTCTTCATCCAGATGGATTAATCCAAGATTGTGAAGAAAATCCCGATTATCCTTTTACCATTCTCTCGAGTTAGTTACATGAACAAAAGCTTTACATCACTATGTTGTAGTCCAAGAAAAATAGATATGTATCACACTGTTATTTCTAAGGTTTGTTAATAGCAGAACAAAAAGAAACTATATTCACCCAGCAAAGTTTTCCAACACTATACACATAGCATTCATTGTAATATTTGCGAAAAGCCAATAATGTAATATGTACCTATAACACTATGGGACACGGGAACTCCCTGTGGGACACAGGGACATCCGACGGGACACGGCCCCGGGACCTCGGGGACTTGGATCCCGCGAGGGGGGGCAGGAGCAGGGGACACACGGGGAGGGACAGGGACGCACGGAAGGGAGCAGGGTCACACGGGGGAGAGGGGGATGGGGACACACGGGAAGGGACAGGGACGCACGGAAGGGAGCAGGGTCACACGGGGGAGAGGGGGATGGGGACACTCGGAGCGGACAGAGACACACAGAGGGACAGAGGGACAGGGACACACAGGTGGGGGGGACAGGGTGGGGGGCAAGGACACACACAGGGAGACGGGGACACACCGGGGCAGGGGCGGGAACACGATGTCACCAGGACGCGCACTAGGACAAAAGCCGGATGCGGTGACACCCAGCGCGGGGCCACCGCGTGACCCGCGGGTGACACCGCCCCGCCCGACCCTTGTCCTGTCCCCAGCCTGTCCCCAGGAGCGGCTCCATGGCGGTGGCCGCCGCGCTGGGTTCTCTGGCCGTGGTGGCCCTGGGCACCTTCTTGGTGGCCCTGCTGCTGCGGTGGCTCTGGGATGCGCTGCTGGCTGTCACCCGATTCCGGGCCACTTGTCGCCAGCTGAACAAATTCCCCACCCCGCCATGGCGCAATTGGTTGCTGGGACACACTGGCATGGTGAGGGGACAGGGGTGACACCTGCGGGGACAGCGGGATCAAGGCTGGAGGCACCTGCAAAGAAACAATGGGGACAGGGTGGTGACACCTGTGATGGGACAGAAGGAATGATTGGGGTGGTGGCACTTGGGAGGACAATGAGGACAGGGTGGTGGCACTTGGGAGGACAGTGAGGATGGGGTGGTGGCACTGGCAAAGGGACAGTGGGGACAGACACACTTGTCCCCAAGGCTGGCAGTGCTCTGAGGGCACACGTGTCCCTAAGCTTGTGCATGTCCCCAATGACACACATGTCCCCTGTTGTCCCCAGGGCCAGAGCACAGAGCAGGGCCTGCAGCAGGTGGATGCCTTGGTGGCCCGGTACCGTCATGGCTGCCTCTGGTGGGGACTTCCCTGGCTGCCCGTCCTGCGCCTCTTCCACCCCAGCACCCTCCGGCCACTCCTCAGTGCCTCAGGTAGGACACGAGACACCAGATGGGTCCCCAGGGCCACCCATGGGTGTCACTGCACCTGGCACAGAGACCTGGCAGTGCCCAGGCAGTGGCCACCAGCCCAACCCCACAGGTCCCCAGAGGTGTCACCATGGCCAGGCCAAACACCACCCCAGAGTGGCCACCAACCTGTCCCTGAGGTTCCCTAAGGCCGTGGGTGCCGGGAGAGGGTCCCCACTGTGGGTTAAGGGGTGCAGACAGGGTGCCTCATCCCAGTGTCCCCACCCGGGGGACCCCAGTGTCCCCACCCCAGTGAATCCCTGCCCACCCCATCCTTGTGTGTTGCAGCTTTCGTGGCCCCCAAGGATAAAACTTTCTATGGCTTCCTCAAGCCCTGGCTTGGTAAGTGGAGGGGGTTGGGTGGGGACAGCACTTCTGGGTGTCACACGGGTCGGGACAGCACCTCCGGGTGTCACACGGTTGGGGACAGCAGCCCTGGGTGCCCCTGATGGTGTCGTAGGGGAGGACACAGCAAGTTTTGGGGACAGAACCATTGGGCACCCGCAGTGGATCCGGGTGTGTCACAGGGGCAGTGGGTGACCCGGACACACTCTGGGTGCCCCCAGGATGTACCCGGGTGTGTCACAAGGGCAGTGGAGGGCAGGACACCCCCTGGGTGCCTTGGGCCGACCCCACTGTTCCCTCCCCAGGGGAGGGGCTGCTGCTGAGCAGTGGGCAGCGCTGGGCGCGGCACCGGCGGCTCCTGACCCCCGCCTTCCACGGGGATGTTCTCCGGGCTTACCTGGGAATCTTCAACCAGAGCACCCGCGTGCTGCTCGTGAGAGATCCGAGTCCCCACTGCACCCCAAATCCTGACCTACACCCCAAATCCTGACCTACACCCCAAATCATAAGTGCTGCACCCTACATCCTGACTTCTGCCCCTAACTCTGACCTGCATCCCAAACCCTAAGTCCTACACCCAAAATTCTGTCCTGCACCCCAAATCCTGACCTACACTCCAAACTCTTACCCGCATCCCAAACTCTGAGTCCTGCACACAAAATTCTGTCCTGCATCCACTGCTGCACCCTAAGTCCTGTCCTAAACCCCAAATCCTGTCCTGTCCCATACCCCAAACCTGCCCCCAAACCCAACTCCACCTCTTGTTCATCACCACATCCCTGTCCCACACCCCCACCCCAATTCTTGCCCCTCTACCACCCTGTCCCACCCCTCAATTTATCCCCTGCCCCTGTTCCTGTTCAGTCCCTGACCCCATCCATCCCCCCAGGACAAGTGGGGGGCAGCAGCAGCGGCCGCTGCTGGGGGGCCGCTGGAGATGGAGGTGCTGCAGCCCCTGAGCCTCCTCACCCTGGACACGCTCCAGAAGTGCATCTTCAACCATGAGAGCCACTGCCAGGAGTGAGTGCCACCTGTCTCCACTGGCCATCCTGGGGGCTGTGGTGACCCCACCATTGTCCCTGCTGGCCATCCTGGGAGCCATGGTGACCCCACCATCGTCCCTGTTGGCCATGCTGGTGGCCCCAATGGCCCTGCCATGGTCTCTGTTGGCCATGTGGCCCCAATGGCCCTGCCATTGTCTCTGTTGGCCATGCTGGTGGCCCTAATGGCCCTGCCATGGTCTCTGCTGGCCATGCTGGTGTCCCCAAGGCCCTGCCATGGTCTCTGCTGGCCATGCTGGTGGCCCCAATGTCCCTCAGTGTCCCTGGTTCCCACAGGCGGCCCAGCGAGTACATCCAGGCCATCCTGGAGCTGAGCTCATTGGTGGTCCGGCGCCAGCTCCAGCCACTTCTCCACCCATGGTGGCTGTACAGGCTCTCCTCTGATGGCCGGCGCTTCGCCCGCGCCTGCGCCACTGTCCACGCCTTCACCGCTGACGTGGTGCAGCGCCGGCGCCGCGAACTCGCCCGCCTGGGCCACCAGGCCTGGCTGAATGGCCACCGGGGACGCAGCATGGACTTCATCGACCTCCTGCTGCTCACCAAGGTGGGCGTGGGGTGGTGGTCAGGGGGACATGGAGGTGGTTGAGAGGGTGGTGGTGGCCATGGGGAGATGATGGTGGCCATAGGGTGGTGGCCATGGAGGATGGTGGTCAAGGGGGTGGTGGTGGCCATGGAAGGATTGGCCATAGACCGGTGGCCACAGGCAACAGTGGTGGCCATTGACACCATTGACCATAGAGCTGGTAGCCAGTGGGATAGTGGTGCCTGTAGGGCGGTGGCCATGGAAGGGATTTGGCCATAGACTGGTGGCCCCAGGTGGCCCCAGGCTCACCTTGACTCCCGCAGGACGAGGACGGCCACACCCTGTCAGACGAGGACATCACGGCCGAGGCTGACACCTTCATGTTTGAGGGTGAGCACGAGCTCCCAGGTGCCACTGGGGCAGAGCCACTCCAGTGTCCCCTCACTCATCCCATGTCACCACAGGCCATGACACCACGGCCAGTGGCCTGGCATGGCTCTTCTATAACCTGGCTGGCCACCCTGAGCACCAGGAGCGGTGCCGCCGAGAGGTCCAGGAGCTCCTAGCTGGCCGGGACACTGCAGACATTGAATGGTGAGATGTCCCCAGGGCCACCCCTGGCTGTGTGGCCAGGGAACACGGTGTCACTCCTGCTTGTCCCCAGGGAGGACCTGTCCCAGCTGCCCTTCACCACCATGTGCATCAAGGAGAGCCTGCGGCTGCACCCTCCTGTCACTGCCGTGTCCCGGCGCTGCACCGAGGACGTCCCCCTGCGTGACGGCCGTGTTATCCCCAAGGGTATGGCGTGGCCAGTGTGTCCCCAGTGTCACCACCCACTGCTGTCACCTGCTGTCCCTAAAGTGGCCATTCCCATCCTACCAGGGGTCATCTGCCTGATGAGCATCTACGGGACCCACCACAACCCAGAGCTCTGGCCCGAGCCTGAGGTAGTGCCACCCTACGAGGTGTCCCTGTCACCATGGTGGTGACAGCTGCGTCCTCACAGTGTCACTGTCACCCCAGGTGTTCAATCCCCTGAGGTTCAGCCCAGAGAACAGCAAGGGACGGTCTCCGTCCTCCTTCATCCCCTTCTCTGCTGGCCCCAGGGACGTGGTGGGGTGGGGACAGGAGTGTCCCCAAGTGCCACCCCCATCCCTGGCTGGGATCACAGTGGGGTGACAGTGACAATGGGGATGTGGTGGCAGGAACTGCATCAGGCAGAGCTTTGCCATGGCTGAGATGAAGGTGGTGGTGGCACTGACACTGTCCCGGTTCGTGCTGCGGAGGGACACAGCGAGGCCACCCCCGCGCCGCAAGCCCGAGCTGATCCTGCGAGCCGAGGACGGGCTCTGGCTGCTGCTGGAGCCACTGGTGGGAGTGGCCTGAGGGACACGGGTCACCAGAACATGGGGACATCCCGCCAGGCAGGTGTCACACCCAGGGGAGGAGCAGTGAATCAACGGTAGTGAAAGGGACAACATCGTGGTGGTGGTGGGGATGTGTTCTCCTTGGTCATGGGACACGTCATGGTGTGGATGTGTCCACCCATGGACTTGTCCCCTAGGCCACTTGTGACCATCCATGGCCATACCGCCATGTCACCATCCATGACCACATTCCCCCATGTCACCATCTATGTCTGTGACCCCCCCCAAGCCTGATATCTCCATCCACAGCCCTGCCCATGTCCATATCCAAGTCCATGTCCATATGCATATCCAGGTCCATGTCCATGTCTATGTCCATACCCATGTCTGTGTGCATATCCATATTCCCATGCCCACCATGTCCCCACCCACAATGTCCATGTCAATATCTTAGTTCAATGTCTTTATTTTTACCCCAATGTTGGGTGAAGGGATGAAGAAAAATTAAAGAAAATCAGGGCCCAAATAAAAGCATTTACCTGTTCATGCTGGCTGGGTATGCATAGGCTTCAGCAGGTAAAAATAACTGTTTTTAGACGACTTTCCACTCCATTGTCTCCAAAATCTCGGTTTTCTGCCCCAGTCCATCGCTATTTGGCTGTGGAAGATGCCTGTGGCCCAGACAGAAGTAGAATCATGTAATGTTTAGGTTGGTGAAGATCTCAAGGTCCATCCAGTACTCCTTGACGCTGCCAGTAGAAATTATGGGATACAAAAGTGCAATTTTTTGAGGTGGAAAGTAAAATCCGCTGTCCCAAATGAATTCCTGATGTCAGTCTGCATCCCAATGGATTTTTGGCCTGCTGAGTCCAGGTGCCCACGGTGAGCCAGGAAGATGTGGAGACCACAAGCCAGGTGCATTCCCAACATGGATCACCAGGACTATGGATCACTGGGGAGCATCCAACAGGGTCCAACAGAGGAGATGGAGCTGGAGCAGCACAGGAACCTCTTCCCACACATGGGGAACTCACAGAGCTTCCCTTACCAGTGCCCCCATTGGTGCTGGGTCATGGCAGAGTTCTGGGAGAAGCTCTTCCAACACTGGGGACACTGTTAGGGCTCTCCCTGGCGTGGATCCGCTGGTGGGTGACGAGGGTGGAGTTTTTCTTAAAGCTCTTCCTGCACTAGGGGAAGCAGAAGGGCCTCTCCTCTCCTCTACGTGAATCTGCTGATGCTTTAGCAGACTCCATCTCCTCTGAAACCTCTTCCCACACTCAGTACACTCATAGGGCCTCTCCCCGGTGTGGATCATCTGGTGGACAATCAGGTGGGATCTGTGCTTGAAGCTCTTCCCACATTCCCCACAGTTGTAGGGCCGTTCCCCGGTGTGCACTGTCAGGTGTTGCAGAAGTCCAGAGGTGTCATGGCAGCCCTTCCCACATTGCCCACACTTGTAGGGCCGTTCCCCAGTGTGGGTCCTCTGGTGGCGGATCAAACTGGACCTGGCGCTGAAGCTCTTCCCACATTCCCCACAGTCGTAGGGCCGTTCCCCGGTGTGCACTCTCCGGTGGTAGATTAGTTCGGAGCTGTTATGGAAGCTTTTCCCACATTCCCCACAATTGTAGGGCCGTTCCCCAGTGTGGATCCTCTGGTGGCGGATCAAATGGGACCTGACGGTGAAGGCCTTCCCACATTCCCCACACTCATAGGGCTTCTCCCCAGTGTGCATCCTCTGGTGGCAGATTAAATCATATCTGTCACGGAATCCCTTCCCACATTCCCCACACACATAGGGCTGTTCCCCAGTGTGGATCCTCTGGTGGCAGATCAAATTGGAGCTCTGGCTGAAGCTCTTCCCACATTCCCCACACTTGTAGGGCCGTTCCCCAGTGTGGATCCTCTGGTGGCAGATCAGGCTGGAGCTGCAGCTGAATCCCTTCCCACATTCCCCACATCGTGTAGGGTCCGTTCCCCATGTGGCACTGTCTGGTGGGGTCAGGCCAGAATGTCTGTGAATCCCTTCCCACATTCCCCACACACATATGGTCGTACCCCAGTGTGGATCCTCTGGTGGACAATCAGTTTACTGTTCCGGCCTTGAAGCCTCTTCCCACAATTCCCCACCACAATAGGATCGTTCCCCAGTGTGGAATTCATCTTGTGGACAAAATCAGGCTGTGTTTCGGCTGAAGCTCCTCCCCACATTCCCAACCATACAGTTTTACCCCACTGTGGATCGTCTGTGGGGGTGAGGTCTAGTATCATGAAATATTCCCACATTACCAACACACGTAGGGCGTTTCCCAGTGTGGATCCCTGGGGTAGGTCAAACGGGACCTCACAACTGATCCCTTACACATTCCACCTCATAGGGCCGTCCCCAGTGGGGTCCTCTGGTGGCATATCAGGCTGGACGCGCACTGACTCCCTTCCAAATTGCCCCACACTCATAGGGAGCGTTCCCCAGTGTGGGTCCTTGGTGGCGGATAGGCTGTAGCTGCTCTTGAATCCCTTCCCACATTCCCCACAGTCGTAGGGCCGTTCCCCAGTGTGCACTGTCAGGTGCCTGATCAGATCTGAGGTGCCTCCGAATCCCTTCCCACATTCCCCACACTCATACGGCTTCTCCCCATTGTGGATCATCTGATGCTGGACGAGACTGGAGCTCGTGTGGAAACTCTTCCCACATTCCAAACACTGAAGGGGCTTTTTGCCATCATGAAGCTGCTCATGGACCCTCAGCTCAGAGCTCTGGCCACATCTCTGGCTGCCTGCCTGGCCCAGGCTGGGTCTTTCCTCCTCGGATCCCCATGATCTGCGTTTGCAGCCCCTCCTGGTGCGGGATCTCCGTGGCTTTTCCTCCCTGTTGGATTCCTGCACTGTGGAGCCACTGCAAACGGCCTCTTCCACGAGGTTCTGCTGTGGGGATTTGTCCTCCCTGGTCTCCGTCCTCAGCTCCTGGTCTGGAGGAGGAAGGACAAGGAGAGGATGGGATTTACCTCTGTGCCAGAGGGAAGGAGAAGGAGATGCCCCCAATCCTCCCCAGCAGGACAGAGGGGGAAAGGGGCAGTAATTTCCTCCTCACCTGCCTGGCTGTCCTGGGACATCTTCCTGTTCCTCACAGCCTTTTCGTCCATCTGGATAAGACTTGGGAATGGAAAATCTTGGTTTGGGGGAAAAACAAAGTGCTTGATATGGCTTTGAAGGTCCTGCTGTCTGAGTGCATCTCTAGAAATGCCTGGGCTGTTTGGTGTCCATAAAAACCACCAAAACTCACGAAGGAGCCCAGAAACACTTTCCCAGGAGATCCCTGTTCGCACTGTCTTCACTTTGGGGTTATGGGGATTCTGTTCTCAGAGCTGATGGGAACCCGTGGCTCCTGGGGATTCCCCCTCTCCTGGCTCCTGCTCAGGCACGCTGAGGGAGTTTTGTGGGTCCCAGGGCTCATCCTGCCCTGATCCTGACTCAGGTCCCAGGGTCCCCCTCTCCAGCATCCCCCCACTCCAGGCACTCAGGGCTTCCCCCGTTCCCTGCCAGCCCTTCCAGGCTCGGGGGCCCGCACCCCACTCATCTCCCGGCTCCACCTCCCCTCCAGGCTGCCGGGGGTCCCCCAGCTCTGCTGTCGCCCCTCTCCCCACGCCGGGGCTCCCGCCTTTCATCCCCCGCCTCTCCCGGGGATCCCCAAAACCGATGTCCCGCCCCGCCGGGACCGGGCCATCGCCACGTGGGCCCCTCCAAATCCCCCCAAGGAGCATTTACGGCTCAGCTTTGGATTCCTGCAAGAGCCAGAAACATCCCCTCCTCACATCAATAAAACAATACCTCTCCCACGGACACCCAAATACATTTGGGACTCGATTCCCGAATCTGCGAGGCACAAACACCAACCCTCATCCCCCAAGAATCCAAAACCCAACCAGCCGTGCCGGAGCTGCCGCGATAGCCCCGGGCCGAGCTTCCCCTCCGCGCTCACCCGCGGGATGCAGGAATGCGATGCTGCCGGGGCCAGCGGAGCTGCGGGCTCAGCGGGCTCGCCCTGCAGCACCGCGATTCTCCGCCTGCGCCCGCTGATCCTCTCCTGCTCCTCCTGCTCCTGCTCCTCCCCTTCCTCTCTTCCTCCCCTTCCCCTCTCCTCCTCTTCCTCCCGCTGCTCCCCCCGCTCGCATCCCGGACCCCCCTTTGCCACCCCCTGTGCCCCGCGGCCGCCGCAGCAGCGGCTGTTGGGGAGGGGGCAGCACCCCCTGAGCCTGCAGGGGAGACAGAGCAACTGAGAGTTAGGAATCGAGCATCGAGAAATGCTTGGACTAGAAGGGGGCTGGCAAAACCCTATGTTTGCTGGAATTTACGGTGCTTACAAGAACAGGGGAGAGCAAGGCTGCAGGATAAGATAAAGAGCTGGGGTGGGCGAACAGGATGCAAGGACAAAGGCACCACAGGATAAGGGGGATTGTCCAGATCCCTGAACCCAGGAAAACTGGTATCAAAGTCCAGAAGATGAGCAAAGGAGTAAAAAGAATATGTGCAAGGAGACAAGATGAAATGTTCAACTGAGAGGAACACTGTTTCCTTTTTCCCAAGGAGCCGTGTGGAGCAGAAAGAGGCGTGTAGCTAATTGTAGTATGAAGCAGAGCAGGCAATGAATATGTATTAGGTGTATTGTGCAATTGTAGTTTGTAGAGAATAAAAAGAGAGGTGCAGGTCGCCAAAGGTGTGCGTGGTTTTGGAGGAGTTATCCCCCTGAGCGCTGAATAAATACATACCTACTCTTATACCTTATTTTGTGCGGTATAGAGAGTTTTTCCGCGCTTCACAGGGCTGGGCAGGGGGCTCGGGGCCCCCAGTGCAGATCCGTCCGTGCCGTCCCCCTCCCCCCGAGCCCCAGTTCCGCTCCCGGGGGTCGCTGGATGCGAGGGGGTGGCGCAGGTGGGGTGGGAGTGGGGAGCGCTGGGCGCTGCGGCTCTGCCGCTGCTACAAACACATGTTGTGGGATTGGCTTCTCCTGAATATTCAGAGAAATACTGCGCCGCCCCGGCCCCGCTGCCCCCAGAGCCCGGCCCGAAGCGACCGGCCCGGCCCGAGTTCCCCCGCCCGCCGCGGCAGCGCAGGGCCGGGCGCCCTTGGCGGCTTTCGGCTTTGGCTCTGCGCTCTGAGGGGAGGGAATTTTGTGTTTCTGCTGCGGGGCGTTTTATTTTTCGGCGCGGCAGGCGGACCTGCGGCTATGGGCAGGAGTCTTAGGCGGGAGTGTGGTAGTTGTTAGTCTCCCTTTTCCGCCACCGCCAGGCCTCTTTTTGTTTCTGATTTCTGTTTTTCCTTCTGTTTTCCCCTCGCTGCCCGCGCAGCCCCTCAGGTTCCCTCAGGCTCGGCGGTGGCGCGGGGCAGCACGGGAAGGGCTTTTCCCGCCGGCGGCAGCCGAGCGTGAGGGCCCCGGGCGGCGGCGGGAGAGGAGGAGGCTGCGCTGGGCGAGCAGCGGGGCCGGGCACGGTGCGGCCGGGCACGGGCTGCGGGCGATGGCGGGGCCCTGCCCGGTGTCTCTCTGCCAAGGAGATTTCTGTGCGGGTCGCTTGGAGTTTTGTTTGATGGCGCTTTTCCCACGCCTCCCCGCTGCTTCTTCAGCCCGGGCGAGCGGGAGCGCAGCGGGGCGAGGGAGCGATGCAGAAATGGAGGCGGCAGGCGGGGCAGGGGCGCGGCGGGTTCAGAGTCCCGCACACCGGGTTTAGGGTCTCACGCTGCTGCCCGTGCAGGGACGGGGCAGGAGCTCCGGCGGCTCCTAAAGACTCCATCCTTCCCTTGCCGGGAGCAGTGGGGCGTGCTGAGGGTGACTGAGAGGGGAGGAAGATTAAAGGCCCTTGTGATGTCACCGTTGTTATAATTACATATTATATTATTGGCTTTTCGCAAGTATTAAAATGAATGCTATGTGTATAATGTTGGAAAACTTTGCTGTATGAATATAGTTTCTTTTAGTTCTGCTCTTACCAAAACTTAGAAATAGTAATGTGATAAATATCTATATTTCTTGGACTGTAACATGGTGATGTAAAAAGCTTTTGCTCATGTAACTAACTCGGAAAATGGCAAAAAAAGGAAGATATTCAGGAATTTCTACACATTCTTGGATTATTCTGTCTGGATGAACAGAGGGGTGATGAACACCAGAAGTCCAGGGAAGGAATTTATTGATCTCCGTTAACTGTGAATGCGCTGACAAGAAAGAGCATGAGCCACAAGGAGAAAAAAAAGTTTTTTAAAGTTGATTAACTGATTGAATAATGCATGAAGCCCCATGAATATGCAACATGTTGATGCATTTAAAAAATGTTTTCTGAGTTAGTGTATGCTCTTGGCTGTATGTCAAGCACCTGAACCTTTATAACCTTTGGCTTTATTGTTTGTCTCTTACTGTCTTTTATTAAACGTTTTGAAATTTACCAGCAAAGTGAATCTTACTTTTCACACCATGGAGTACCTGTGACTGCTCCTGACCTCTCTTTGGCAGCCCAGATTCTTCTAGGATGTGACCACGGAGTGCCTGTCACTGCCAGGGACCTCCTGGCTCCTTAGAAGCCCCAGAGAGCCCTGTGATGCCACCGTAGAAGCCCTGAGAGTGCAGGTGAGCTCAGGGCTCTTTAAAAACCTGTCTCCCTCTGGGATGTGAGGATGGAGGCCTTGGGAGGGCTTTTGACCTGAGTGCTCTTTAGTAGTTCATAGAAATCTGGGATGTCACCATGGAGCCCTTGTCAGTGCCAGTGACATCAGAGTTCTTTGGCAGGATGGAGACACGAGGGATGTCAGCACAGAGCTGCTGTCACTGCCTGTGACCTCCGTGTTCCTTAGGAGCGTGGCAACCACTGGCATGTCACAATGGAACCCCTCTGAGTGCCTGTGGCAAAGCACTTCTTTAGCAGCCTGGAGCCCGCTGGGATGTCCCTGTGGAATTCCTGTAACACTGTGTGACCTCATGGTTCTTTTGCAGCCTTTGACACCCCTGGAATGTCACCCTAGAGTCCCTGTGAGTGCCTGTGACATCACAGCTGCTTAGCATCCTGGAGACACTTGTGATGTTGCCATTGAGACCCTGTGACAGCCTGTGAGGTCAGTGTGGTTTGGCAGATGAGAGACTGCTGCAATGTCACCATGGAGCCCTTGGGATTGCACATGACCTCAGTGTTCTTCAGGATCACAGAGACCACTGGGATGTAACCACGGAACCTCAGTGAGTGCCTGTGCCAAATGGGCTCCTTGGCATGTAGAGGCACATCTGTTGTCCTCTGGTGAGTGCTTGGGAGCTCACAAGTCTTTGGAAGGTGAAAGAGGTCTGGCATGTCACCATGGAGTCACTGGCCTCATGGGACCTCAGTGCTCTTTAGCAGCCCAGAGAGACTTGAGATGTCACCATGGGCACCCTGTGCCTGTTTGTGATCTGTCTCCTTTTGAACAGGCAGGAGACAGCTCTGATGCCACCATGGACTGCAGTGGGTGCTGGTGGTTCAGGGAGGTGAGGGCAGGGGAAGGAACATGTGGCAGGTGTCGCTGGGAGCCGCTCTGGCACTCAGTCAGCAGGGACAGCACCAGAGCCCAGGCCTGGGAAACTCTTGTGTCCCCCACAGGCCAAGTGTTGTGGGACCGTGGGGTTTCTGGACAGTCACTGGACAGACTCAGGAGATGATTATTTGCTGTTCTTCAGGGTTGTATTTTATTATAGGGCGTGGGTATATGAGAGAGCTTAGAGAAAAGTTAGAGATTAGAGGTAATAAGAGCGAGGAGGAGGAGAGGAGGAGCGGGGAGAGAAGAGAGGAAGAAGAAGAAGAGACAAAAGCAGAGAGAAGAGAGGAGAAGCAGAGAAGAGAGAGAGAAGCAGGAGAGAGAGAAAGATTTTCCATTTGCAGTATGATAAGTATTATTCCATAATGAATAATCTAAATTCAAACAACCAATCTAATACAATATACTAATTTCCTAATATTTGCATGCAACCTAGAGGAACAACTAAATTACCATGTTTTATGGCTTTAGTCTTGTCTTGAGATCTTTCCTGCCAGGCTTGAGACAGGATATCTGGTGCTTCTTTGGCATGTGTGGTATTTGGTTTTATCTAAACAAAGGAAGAGGCCTCAAACCTTAACATAACTATTTTCAGCATCTATGTCAAATACTGCTAAGATCTCTATTTCATCTATTGTTTCAGAACTGCTTGCTAGGCATTCATAAGTCTTTGCTATTCCTTCACCAACATCTCCCCCATTTAGTTGAACAACAAAAATATTAGAAACTATCTTGGCCATTATTTTCCTTATACACTGGAGTATGCAGGTTAAAAACACTAATAACACAACTATTATTAATAGAATAAACAGACCTATTTTACAGAGTTCCTTTAGCCAAGAGACAAAGCTCCAACCTTCGAACAACCTGTCTAGCCAGGTTGGATTGCTTGTAGTATTTGGTTAGCTAAATCCTTTAAATTTTGCAACTGTTTATGAATGGAAACAGTATGATCTGATAAATTCATGCAGCACAATCCTTGAAAATCTTCACAGCCATGCCCATGAGCTAGTAAAAGGAAGTCAAGGGCTCCTCTCTTTTGTAAAGTGGCATGTTTCACTGCCTCCTCATCTGTCACCAAGTCACTAATTGCAATTGATGTGGCATTTACTTCTTTACTGACCCAACATCCCAACTGATTTAACTGTCTCAGAGCAAATGAAGTGCTCACCTGATGTAAAAAAATGCTTGTGATAATTGTCGTGCCAGAGTTCCACGGGCGAAAGTCACTTTCAAAATGATGTCCTGTGGAGGATCTGATTTTTCTACTTTTCTTTTTGACCACCTCTTTAACACTGGGGGCTATTATGGTAAGTTGTCCAAGTGCACAGGGGCCACCTTCTATATATGAAGATATGCCCTGCCATGCTCTGTCTCCACAAATAAGCCAAATTCCCTTGGGAAATCGTATTGGAAGTTTGCTAAATCAACTTGTGTGTGACTCAAAATATGTGAGAAGTTTAGTTTGATTACACCAAAAAGTCACATTGCTATAAACTGGATGATATGGGGTAACATTTAAATGAGGACTGTCTCCTTCCATGAGATGAAAGAAATAGCATTTGTTCATAGTTACTGAACCTAAGATTTCAAGCTCTTGGAGATCAGATTTGTCAACTTTAGAATTGTCAATATAAGTTTGGTATTTTTGGCTGGGATCTGAAAGAGCATGTGGATCATGGTAAGGCCAGTACCTCTCAAGAGTAACATTATCAAAACCTTTTGGGAAAGGTACTCCAACTAAACAGGTTGAAAAGGGTTTTTCAGGACTTGTGTTAGATAGGAAAATGGTATCAGAGCCTGCAGACTTGGCTAAATTAACCCACACATTTGTCTTTGGTTGACTTATAGGTAAAGCTTGACTACAAAAACTAAAACAAAAGAAAAATAACATGCATTCACACAATCGATACAACTCCATTCTTTTCCTGAGCTGTTTCTGGCAGGTGTAAAATAGTTCCTTGTTTTTCCATTATTAACGGGGGTGCTGTGGCATCACCTCCCCCTCTGTCTTTTATAGCGAGTGTTCCAGGGTGTGATAATAAGGCTGAGCTGGAGAATTCTGGTCCCAGGTCGGGTTGCGGTGCTGTAGGCGAGAGCGTGGCTGGAGCGCGGCGGGCCGGAGGCGGGGCTGCGGTGAAGGCGGCACGGCCGGATCCGGGACCGCGGCGGCGATGGGCAGCGGCGCGGGGAACGCGGGCTGCTCGGGAGGGTCGGGGACGGGGCACCGCGACGGCAGCGCCGGCACCGGACAGCAGCTGTGCAGCGACGGCTCGGGTGGAGGGGCGAGAGAAGGCGGGTGGGCCGGCGACGCGGCTGCAGCCGCGCTCCGGACGGGACGGTGCGAGCGGCGGCTCCACGGCCAGCGCGGCTGCGGGGCCATGGCCAAGCGGAAACGCTTTGCCGCAGGCGAGCTCCGGCGGCTGGTTCACTGTCCGACAGGCTCCCCCCGGTTCGGGAAAGGGGACCGTCCCCGGGGGCGCCTGCACGGAGTGAAACGGCGCGGTCTGGCTGGCCGGGGCTGGGTATTGCAGCAGGGGTGTGTTTATCAAAGCCGTGGACACAGCAGAGTGCTGGGCATGTAACGCGCAGGGCACAATGGGCTCCACGTGCGTAATGGCGCGGCGCCTGACGTGGGGGGTGCAGGGGAAGCCATGGGCAGGGGGGAGGAGGGCAGGGGCGGCGCGGCGGCAGCAGCAAGCAGCGCGGTCGCGGCGGGTGCAGGGGCGGCAGCACGCAGGGGCGGGGTCGATAACGCGGCGCACGGGGGGCTGGGAGCCGGGACAGGGACGGCTGCGGGCACCGAGGGGGCGAGGCTCGGACGTGGCGGAACGGCGGGCGGAAACGCGAGGATGCATCCGAGGCGGCGGGATGAGGGGGGGAGCCACCGGCAGGGCACGCAAGGGGTTCCGGGAGCCTCGCGGGGGGGGGCAGAGACAGTTTCCCTTGTATCTGACAAGAACCAGTCAGTGTTGGATTAGCACATTTTTCAGCAATAAGCAAATTTATATATCTTTGTGAAACACACATGTAAAGACAAAAAGCCCCGGGAAAGTTCTCTTTCCCTTCTGGCCTCTCACAGAGTAACACCAGCCCAGGCCCCTCCAAGCTGCCCGGGCAGGGGCAGGCGGGCTCTGACTCAGAGCTCAGGAAGCTGCCGGGCCCCATTTCCAAGCAGGGACCCCGATATCCAGGGAATGGAAAGGACAGGCCTGTTGCTGCCATCCCTGCCCCGGCATAGCCACGGTTCGGCAGAACCCTGCCCTGCCCCGGCCCGGAGCGGCTCCGAACGGCCGGGCCCGCCCCGCTGCCCCCGGGGCTGGGGGAAAAACAACCGAGCCCCGTTCAGGCAAGGACCCACAGCCTTGTCTGCTGGGCAGGGTGGAGGAAGAACCCCCGGCCCGCGGCTGGAACTGAGTGCAGCGGGCGCTGGAGAACAGCCATGAATCCAGAAACTCATCACCGCTCCTCTGGCTAAACCCTACAGTCCTCACCAGCCCAGCGTGGCCTTGAAAGACTCTTTATTGTAAATAGCTCCGACCGCCCCACCTGGAAAAACCACAAAACCCTCTGCTGCCCGGGCCATGCATTAACTCTTTCAGTGCCTAAAATATACCTCTACAGGTACTTTATTGTCTCTCCTGAATTAAAAAAAACAAAACAACAAAAACTAAATAGTAATACACACAGAAACAAGATAAAAACACCTTAATCAAACAAAACAAAAGTCAAATCCCAAATAGAGGAAGAAGAAGTCATGAATAAAATTTCTCTTTTTTTAAACTATGGGAAAAAAACTCTTTTTTCCCTAACATATCAAAATGTTGTGAAGTGAATATGACTGTTCTAAATGAAATATAACAAAAGCATTCATATTAAAGTAAACAAATGTAAAATTGCTGTTACCCGCTAAGTTTAAATAATAAAATAATCCCTTTCAGTTTCCGCCCAAAAAAAAAAAGAA
>NW_027636086.1:44142-173749 GCF_903797595.1 Erithacus rubecula | reverse complement strand
CCCCCCCCCCCCCCCCCCCCCCCCCCCCCCCCCCCCCCCCCCCCCCCCATCCCTAAGATTTGCACCGGCTCCAGAGGAAACGGATCTGAACTTCGGAGACCACCTCTGAAAGTCTGCCAAAGAAGCTCTGCTGCCCTTCCCGGCGAAGATCTGCCGAGTTCATCTCAATCTGGGTCTGTGCTGGGAAGTGTTTCTTTTGTATTTTGTTAATAAAAAGTTTTTTCCACTTTCCCCTGAAGAAAATTCTTTCCGAGCTTGGTGAAGGAAGGAATTGTAAGGGGGGGAGGGGGCCCTTTGGAGGTCTTTTTCCTAAAATTTGTCCCAAACTTGGACAATGACTTTTCTGAATTGCCAAGAAAAGGGTGGTATAAATACCTTTCAGTATTAACTGATAGCTTCTCAGTGTGACCTGAGGCATTCCCAACTCAAACAAATAAAGGCAAAGAAGACATCAACATTTTGTTAAACAACATAATGCCCCGGTTCAGAGTGCTCTTAGACATCTCCTCCCATAGAGTACCACATTTCCTAGCAAGTATTGCACAGCAATTCTGCAACAGTCTCTAAATCAACTGGCACCTACACATGCTGTAGTATTCCAGGTCAAGCAACCATCACCAAAGAAGAATTATACCCCAACCCTAAACCTTGGGAGGCATTTGTTTAAGTTGTGGTGATCCCCCCAAAAAAGGTTCCAAAGAGTTATAGGATTGCCTATGTTAATGCCTCATGCATATTCCTAACCCTCATTTCCCAGCTAATTATCACCACTCCCAGTTCCTAGAATGTTCTCCCTTTCTTGTATACCCACTGGCCCTCAGTTGGCGCAGTGTTCCACCCAGCCTACCCCATTGGACCCTACCTTCCCTTACTCCACCTCTGCACCACTTTCCCCTATACCCATTGGACCCTAACCTCAACTCCACCCCCTCTCTTGCCCCATAGTTACACCCTGAGCCTCCCTCTATCTCTGTTTTTGACCACTGGCTCCTGAAGAGACCTTGTTCCCTTGGTCACGTGTGTTCGGATTTTTGGGCCTTGTCCCATATTTATTTTCATTATTATTAAAGTGTTTTAGGTTGCTGAATCATGGTCGCTGTACCGCTCTTCTTTAATTTTTGCCACTTTTGCCCTGATATCTGCAAACCCTAAAAAGTATTGCCAAGGACCACCCTCACCCCTGATAATTCTGTATTGGTCCCAGGCCAGCAGGCGGGTGGAAAAGATGAATTTTCCAATACAACAACAGACAGTCAAAACTGGACAAGAGGCCAACACACCTTGGCTCCTGGCCCTACCTTTGGCTTTATTACGGATTTGAGTATGGCCAAGAACAGAAGAAAAGCTGAATGCCTTTGAAATACTACATAGAATACCAGATAAGCGTAACTATGAAGAGGAAGATACTGTACAAGTTGGGGAGGGGTATCTCCAGGACTGTGTTGTCCAACTAACACAACAGCTGCAGCAAGGTAATCAAGAGATTTCGAGCACATGAGCAAGAGGGTGCTCCTCTCCACAAATCCAGCCTGGAGACCAGATATACGTAAAATCCCCGAGGGAAACTGCCTTTTGCCAAAATGGAAAGAACTCTATTAGTACTTTTAATCACTTATACAGCCTTTAAAGCTTAAAGCGTTAACCTCTTGGATACCTAATTCCAGAATCAAAAGACTTCTGCAAAAGGCAAGTGGAGTCCAAAAGTAGACCTCAGAAAGAGCAGGAGAAACCAACATGTGTTTCATATGGTCATAGTCTTCCTGATATTTCTAATTGGAATGCAAGCCACAGTAGATGACTGTCACTACCATCAAGATCTCCTTGGCTTGCAAGATCCTGGTGGAGGGAACACTCAAAAATATCCAGGACCTAATGGGCTGAAAGGGGCTGAAGAGGTAAAACCACTTTATGCCGTTTTAAGGATTAGTAACGAGCAGTTGAAGATTGAGGAAAACCTGACTCCATGCCTGCCTTTGTTGTCCCACCTGAGAGTAACATCCCTATGGCTTGTAAATTTGAAACTCACAAACCTTTTGTAGAGATTACTACAGTGACCATGCACATCTGTGACCTTTCTAAAGAGCAGTGTGTGCATTCATTTTCGAGTGATTCCTATCAGGATTTTTGCACTATGCAAATTAAAATGGGACACTATAACCTAGTGCAAGATAGTCCCCTTCTTCTGTGACACATAGGAGAGAAGACCATCAGCACTTAGATATAGTAACTGGGCCCACCAGGAATCCCACCCAACAAATCTTGTTTCCAACAGCCAAATCTTGTGCAAGTCCAAGAATAAATTGTACTGGTCGTGCACTTAGAACATGGAACAGATCTCATGGAGGATGTGATTTTTGAGAATTGAATTTCACTCTTGGGATATTCCAGGCCATCAGGAATATTAACCAATCAAGTTGGAGGGGTAGCCAGGAACATATTGTGCCCAATTCTATGACCATGTGTCGGTGACCCAGATATGCATGGAATCCTGAGAGCACAACTACGTCCTTTTATGGCCTGAATTAATAATCAGCCAAGGAAGCCTCTCCCTGACATCCCATACCTGGGCCCCAGGTTGACATATGGGGCCCTCTGTTCCCCTCAGAAGGGACTCACCTACTACCACTACCCTTCTCTTCTTTTTGGGGTCAGAGGTGGTGATCTGTCTAACAGGTGCACTGTAATTGGGCCCACTGGGCAGATCATTTTCTTCTACTCCATCTGGCAGGCTCTCTAAATCCAGGGCTTCATACCTATGCTGGAGTGGCACCTGGCAAGGTGATGGGGGCCAGGAGGAATGTTTATTATGATCTCCCTGAGTAGGGACCCATTTCCACTCCCCTTCACCCACCAGGTGTCCTCCCATTGCCTGACGGGGGGGCACGGGAGTCCTCTGACTCCTGGTGGGCCTCCCTCAAGGATGCAAGGGCAGAACTCCACCAATCTATTTCCCTTTTACTTCCCCTATTACTTCTTAGTCTTTCAGCTTGCTCCCCAAGCTCGGCCACCATTAAAAGGAGATAATCCAGCTGTTCACACTGCAGGCAGGCTTCTTCTGCAACATCCTCTGGAACTGCAGATAAGCTCAAACATTACACACAGGAAGGGGTCTGCAAAGATGCATCCTTTTTGGAGGCTTCTACTCGGTCACATACACTTGTACTAACTGCAGTTTTCAATCATGTAAAAACCATTATTAACAAAAAACCCAAAGCCCATCAGTTGGAGTTCAGCATGCAAGAATTTCTCAGAAAGTTGGGTGTGTAAATCAAAGCCTGGAAAAGAACACAGGACTTGAACTGAGGTGCTGGGAAAAGATTCCAAGTTTAGGTGCTAGAAGTAAGAATGTAGATTTAAAGCTTAAAGCAGAGACATGTTAAGTAGAAAAAAGTTTAGTTAATAAAGATTAAGATATAGAAAGAGTAAAGCAGGTATAAAGGTGACAAACTAGCCTTAAGAATAGATCTATGTGTTAGAATGAGATTGGCTTAGAAAGGTCACACTGCAATTAGATGAAATTTCTTAGTATTGGAATAGAAACATAAATCACCTCGTTGGCAGTGTTTTATGTTAATAAGTCCTTAAAAGATCTTGTAGCCATAAGTCTTGTGACTTTTGGCCACGCTTTCAATACCTGTTACAAGAAGTCATGTCTTCTGTAGAAGATAAGAAAATAAATGGCACTTTCTAAGCAACCAGAAGTCTCGTCCTTCGGCCTAGTTCAGAATGAGAAAGAATCCCTGAGGAACGTGATAAAGGGGGAGAAAAAAGCCCACACTCACCAACCAACAGAAACACAACAAACAAACTAGAAACCCCAATAGCAGCAGGAAACCTGCAACCCTGCCTGCTTGCCCTGCCTGCACAAACTGCTTTCAGAACAGGCACTCCAGCTCCAGCTCGTGTTCCCCCAAGTGTGTTCCCAGGTGCAGGTTCAGACGTGCAGCCCCAGGCCCTCTGCAAACACAAGCTGCCCGCTGCCTCTTCACTGCCTACACTCCTGCCTGCGGTCACGGCAGCAAAACCAGGCTGTTCCCAGCCAGAGACCAGGCCCTGCTCCTGCAGGATGCTCTTGCCAGCACCTTCCAGGACTCTGTGCTGGGCACGCAGCACTTTCCATGCTGGCTCTGAACAGCCTTTGGCACACAGAGCACAACCTGGCTGGCTCTGCCACCAGCACACCCCAAGCACAAGGTGGAGGAGGAAGAAGCAGGGGCTGTTTTGCTGCCATGCCCAGGAGAGACTGGAAGGGTGCCCTCCCTCTGGTCCCACTTGCTTGGCTTTCTGACTGGGTCTGAGGCAGGGCTGCCATTCCTCACTTGTGGGGACCAGAACCGCACCAGGATCCCGGCACTGCCTGGCAGCGCTCCGGACACTGGCACGGTCACGCGTCCGACTCTCGGGCACTGTGCTGCTGCTTCATTTGCTCTCTGGAACACCCAAAGCTCTCTGTGAAGCCCTGATGCTCTCTGGTTCTGCCCTCTTCCTGACCCTGTGCAGGGATGGAGCATTGCTGTGCTTTCAGGAAGCTATTCTTGAAACCTTCCAGCATTCCAAGCTCCTTTGCCCTCCATGAGTGCTTGCCATGGAATCCCTCCCAGCTGGGTTCAGAGCATACTCAGGGTGGCTCTTCTAAAATCCAGGGGCTTCAGGGTGCTCAGCAAGACCTTGAACTCCACAGTGTTGTGGAACTGGAGCTTCAGCACAGAGACCCTTCCAACCTGATCTGCCCTCGTTCCTCTGCGTCTCTGCACAAAACACGGCGCGGGAGAGAATGGCAGGAGGGGCCTGTGAGTCCCAGGGCTCTGGATTTGTGCTGCTTTAGCTCCACAGAGATGCAGGCAAAGTGAAGAAGCCAAACTGTTTATTGACGAAAGGCAAAGCAAAGGGATGAGCTGAGAAGGAAAAAGGTGGAGGGTCTCAGGGCTGGAGGGAGAGAGCAGGCAGGGAGAAGGCTTAAGGCAAAATAACTGTGCCAATCATGCTCTGCCTGGAGCTCCAGCAGCCTGGACAGGTTATGTCCTCTTCAGTGTCTCTTGGTGTGTTCTTGTGACACTGGTTCACTAGATCCTGAAGATGACTGGGCTTAATCTTCCAGGTTAGAGCATGATGGCCTGGCATCTTGCATCTGGACTTGAGCAGCTGGTAGAGGAAGGAACAGAGCCACGGTCACAGCCTGGATCAGTGGGGACGCTACAAGACCCCCATGCCAGGGCTACCGGAGCCCGCTCTGGCCATGGCCAGGAGGGAGCAGGGACCACCAGGATCAGCCCGAAGCTGCTAGCCACAAATGCCCCACGTGCCCCTGAAATCTCTGTGTGCTCTGCCCACGCCGCCCCCCATCCGCACAGGGAGCAGAGCGCTCCAGAGCTGGGGCAGGGATTGCAGCTCCTCCTGCCAGTGGCGCTGCCCTCACCCTTGTGGATGAGCCGAGTGTCTCCTTGCTGCCTCCAGTACCGCCCTGCGGTCTCTGGGAATACAGAGTTTGTCATGGACCGTGTCCCAGATCCTACTGCTGTAGGAGAGGGAGGGAGCCCGGGCTCACCAATGAACCTGCTGGCCGCCTGTCGCAGGGGCTCCTGAGGGCTCTGCAGGTAGGGCAGCGCCTGGCGCAGGTGCTCGGCCGCTCGGCTCCTGTCCTCTGCCAGCTGCGGAGAGTGGCGGGAGCGAAGGGTCAGGGCGGGTTCCGGCGCTTTGGCAGGCGCTGCCCGCGCCCGGCCCCGGCCTCCCCTGCCCGCAGAGCCCTGAGGCGCGGCCAGCAGCCGCCGGCCGGGCTCTGCAGGGGCACAGGGCCGGCTGCTGCCCGGGGAGCCGCGGTGCCGGCCCGCCCCGCAGCCCCGCTGGGCCGGGGCTCCATCGGCACCCGGCTCGGGCCCGTGCGGCCCCTGTGGGCAGCGCTGGGCAGGGCCACAGCTGCAGCCGCACACAGTGAGCGCCGCGCTCAGGGGGCTTCTCCAGCCTGAGCCTGGTGCTTCCAGGCCGTCCTTACCAGGCACTCGGCCAACTTCCACAGCCGCTTCAGCCGCTGCCATCCAGGGATCCTTGCTGAGCAGCACAAGGCCTCTCAGTGCCAGGCGACGCCTCTCCCTGGAATTGCTCTGTAGGAACCTTGACATGATCTTAAGGATGCTGTCCCCACATTCACTCAAATCCAGGCACTCAAGGACCTGAAAGGCACAGGGCAGTGACAGAGGACACACAGGAGCCCAGAACTGCACAGGGCTGGGCCCAGACAGCAGCACAGGGCACGGGCACCAGCCCAGGCAGCTGTGGCCATGAGAGGCCAGAGAGCTGGGAGGCAGCTCAGGGAGACAGTTCTGGCCATCAGGCTCACCTCCACAAGGAATGCCAGGGCAGGCAGATCCCAACGTGGCTCCTGTGTGCTGAGCAGCTGGAGTAGGTGAAGTGCAACATAGGAACACAAGGGCATCAATACACAGCGAATCTCCCTGGCAGGGGGAAAAAGGCACAAGGACCCTGAGGTTGAGGGGTGGCAATACTCTCCCAGGATTGACTCACAGAGAACCAGTTTTTCCCCAGCATCCCTGGAGGCGATGTGGACACTTTGGGAGGCTGCCCCTTTTTGGGCACCTCCTCTCCCAGCCTTTTCCGGTCTGCTTGGCCATCCCTTGGTGACAAAGGCCTCTGGCCCATGAGCACGGGTACTGTGTGGGGCACCCCGGGCACACAGCACTAATGTCAAGGACAGAGGGGCAATGGGGGTCTCACCTGGCCAGCAGACCCACGGCATAGTGCTGGGTGTCAGCACACAGCAGCGTGTCCCAGCCACGCTTGCGCTCTATTGCCATCACCTCAGGCTCATACTGCATACAGATGAGCAGAGCCTTCATAGTCTGCACTGCAAACCTGTGTGCAGAGAGAAGTCCAGGTCACACTGGGAGCACTGGTGCTGGCCACAAGGGCATGGGAAGGACTGGAGGACTGGGACCTGTTGGCCTTGCTGGGAAGCGGGTGTTGCTCCTGGCACGCTCTCCAGAAGTTATCAACTTCCTTTGGCATCTGCTGTGTGGTGATGACAACATGCAAGAGCAGAGCCGTAAACAGAGGGGAGGAAGCATTCATCATGGCCTCCTCGCAGTGGGGCACCTGGACCACCACCCAGATCACCAGAGTTGCCTGCGAAAGAAGCAGCCCGAGGCAGCGCTCAGTGCTGAGGTGTCCATGGGGCAGGGCCTGAGGGAGAGGCAGGGGGAGCAGCGGGCCTGGTGCCCCCTGAGCCTGTCCCTGGCCCAGGTTTGAGCCCAGCAACTGAGGCACAGAGAGGATGGAGAGCTGCTGGAGAGGTGACTGGTGCTGGAGGGTGAGCAAGGGCCAGTTCCAGAAACTCACAGCCAGGGCAAAAACATCTTCGTTGTCTCCATCAGAGGTGCACATTCTGTGCAGAGGCCAGTCCTCCATGACGCAGAGCAGAATTGGCAGCACGTTCTCCAGTGCTGTGCCTGACAAGCCTATGGCTCTCCACATCATTGCAGCAGCTCTGTGGGGTTGGAGCTCCGTGTCAGAGGGGGTCTCAGTCACAGTACCATGCCCTGTGCAGCTGGGACAGCCCCAGTGTCCTGAGGGGCAGGGAGGGAGCCTGGCAGTGGCAGCAGGCTCAGGAAGCAGAGGGGCCTGAGGGTCCTGGACCTCTCCACCTGTCTGGCAGGCCCCATTGGACAGGCTGTACAGGGCGATGGGCCCTAAAGGCTGCTGAGCCCTGAGCTCTCAAGGCCCGTGGGCCCCGTACCTGTCACACGTTGGGGCACAGCGCAGGAGGGTCAGCACCATGTCAGCAGGGTGTTCTCCAGCCAGCCTCTGAATGTCAGTGCGCAGCCTTGCATCTAAAGTGCCCTGGGATGTCAGTCTCTGGTGAATGCTTTTCACCATGGCTGGCACCTGGGGGAGGAATGGAGAACACTTGGAACGCTTTCGTAGCTTCCTCTGAGAAGTGCTTCCCTTCCTGCCACGCTGTTCTGCCTTCAGTGACTGAGGGGGCCCAGTGACCATGGCCTGAGTGGGCACACAGTCCTGGGAGGCATGGAGCCTTGGCCACAGGCTGCTTAAGTGGTGCTGAGAAGCACAACGGTCTTTGAAGTAATCCACTATGAGTTCCTCAGAGTGACTCAGAGTGGGAGTGGTGTCAGTGTTTGTGATGCCCTGAGTCTCTCCAGTGTCAGCAATTGTCATGCCCACATCCTCAATCACTGCCATGTCAGCCTGCACCCTGTCATCACTCCTTACAGTGTCAGACTCTTCTGAGCGCTCAGGCACATCTGGGCTGACATCAGGCTCTGCCTGGAGCTCGGTCAGGCTGGAGTCAGGCTCAGCTGTGCCCTCTGTTGCTGTGCTGGTCTTTCTGCGTCGCACCGGCACAAACTTCTGCAGCATCTGCAGGAGAACAAAGGACAGGGAGGAGAGGCAAGTTCCATGGAGTGCTCCAAGCGCTGTGCTGGGCTGAGCAGTGACAGCAGGCCCAGTCCAGGTGGGGATGGCTGCAGGTACCTTCAGTGCTCTGCGGAAGCGGCCACCGGTGGGGTCCTGCTTGTGTGTGCGGTCCATGGCTGCACCTGGCAAAGAGCGAGCACAGCCAGAGCTGAGGGGCTGCGGGAGAGGCCGGAGAACAGAGCCCAGCCCTGCGCTCCCCAGGCAGGGACAGCCCCAGGATGCTACAGGAGAACACGAGCACGGGCACTGCGGGGTGTCTGCCCAGCCCCTCTTCTGTCCTGTGCCTGGGCATGTCCCCAGGGGATGGGATGGGATGGGATGGGATGGGATGGGATGGGATGGGATGGGATGGGATGGGATGGGATGGGATGGGATGGGATGGGATGGGATGGGATGGGATGGGACGAGAAGTGATCAAGCTGGCAGCAGCCATCAGCTCTTTTACCCAGCTGTGCCTCTCACCATCCTGCATTGGCTGAAACGGCTCCGGCTCTTCAGGCTCTTGTGCTGGGTGGACTCTAGAGCCTCTCCTTTTCATTCTTCTGAACACTTGGAAGAGTGGGAAACAGTTGGGAAATCTGCCTGTCATTTCAGTCTGGCCTTGAGGGCACCTTGTAGAAAGGTGCCTTGGGAAAGCCGTGAGACAAACAGTCCTGCAGTCTGGCTGGGAAGTCAGCTGCAGGAATAACTCTCAGAAAAGCTCCGGGTCCGACAGGAACGAGTGCGCTGTGCGGGGGCTCCTCACGGCACCGCTCCTGTCCCGTCGCGTGCTCTGAGCACTGTGCCGTGGCCGTGTCACCGTCGGCTCTTATATCACCACGTGTCACAAAGGGCCCTTTGACACCCTGTCCTGTTCCATGCCATGGTGACCATGCTGCACCGTGTCACAAAGAGCCCTTGCACACACTGCCACCAGCCCTGGGGCTGCCCCCAGCCCACCCAAAGTGGCCCGTGATTGAAGGAATTCCTCACCCCAAGTGTCTAAGAAAGCCTGACAGGATCTTTAGGAACGGCTCAAACCATCAGCAATCATTGCCCTGCTCTGCGGGCTCAGGGCATTTAAGAATCCTCACTTAAGGATTGCTCTACATAAGTATCTCCCAAATATTGCAAACTTTCCATATTCATTGGTATGGTCTGAAAACATGAAAGATTTGGAAGATGGCATCCCGTCTCAAAGCAGCAAGGAGTAAAAGTTTGGAAGGAATGAAAGTCCACTCAGTGTTCCAAAATTAACCCAAACAAATAATGAGATTGCACAATGGCTAATCCTCCTCCTGGTACAGACATCTAAGTGGTTCATAAAGTACAGCTGTCCCCTCTTCTTCCCTGTGGGACATTCAGGACCACTAAGAGGAAAAATCACAGCTATTCTTTCTGCCCTCCATAACCAAAGCTGAACCAAAGCACAGATGCTGACTCCCACCAACACCAACCCCCCTAAACAGCTGCACAGAAGCCCTCAACAGGCCGCCAGGACCCCCAGCTGTCCCTATCCCTCTGCAGAGCTTTCCCAGCATCCAGCAGGGGCCCTGGTTCCCTGCAGGTGTCGTGGGATGGCACTCAGGAGGATCTGCTCCAAGGCTTTTCCTGGTAGCAAGCTCAGGCTGCCAGGCCTGTGATTCCTGGATCATCCTTCCCACCAACCCTTCCTGTGCACGGCTCTTACATTCCCACTTTGGTGCTCAGCTCAGGCTTCTGCACTTGAGCAGGACTGCTGGGAAAGGATCGAGAGTGGCCTGGCAAGCTCCTTCTCCAGCTCCCTCTTTACTCTTGGTGGAGGTAGAACATTCCACTGGAAAGCAACTGGTGCCACAAGAAGTGGGTGGCATCAGGCAGCTCTGGAGCGAACCCTCAGGACTGCTGTATCCTGAGGGAACACCGTTGGCCTTGACCTGTAGGCACCTGCAAAAGCTTCAAATCGGCTGCCTCAGCTTCCAGGACCTCTCTTGGCCACATCCTGATGTGTGTGCAGGACAACTGCGAGGCACTGCTGGGACCCCGCGGGACAGGGGCAGCTGTCTCGTGTGCACGTAGCACCCCGTCACGGAGCTGGGCTCATCCCAAAACCACATCAACCATCTGGTGTCAGCAGAGAGGAGCAAGGAGCACTGGGCTGGCTCCTCGCAGGGTGTCTCAGCTGGGCTTGCTCCACAACACGCCCCCGTTTGAAGGGCTGCTAATGCCCAGCTGCCAGAAATGCCATCCTTGTTCTCTCCAAGGCGCACAGGAAGAGCCAATGAGCAGGATGCCTTGGAGGCAAATCCTCCAAGCCTTTGCTGAGGCCAGGGACACAGCAAGATCAGCCAAGACTCTCCACGTTGCCTGGCCCACACAGCCCAGCTCGGTGCTGGCCCTGGCCCACAGCAGCTTCCACCAAGCGAGAGGCAAATGCATATGGCCAAGGGTTGAAAAGTTAACATATCAAAATATCCATTTATAACACTCCTGAGAACTCCCAAAACACCCCAAATTGCCCCCGAATATCCTCCAAAAGTTAACTATGTTTACTCCTGGCAAGCATGAGTTGTTGAATCAGACCCTTTGGAGAGCAGGACACAGCAAAAGAGCTAAAAGAGAGATTGGGGATTTGGAGCCTAATTTGTACAATCGTTTGGAATTCTGGATTCCTCTGGCACAAATAATAGCATCAATTCTTTCCCCAGCTGTTGCTGCTGCTCAGGCATTGACTACACTTGAGCAGCTGAGATGTTGAGTGAATGAACAGCTGAATATCACTTCCACTGTTTTGAAACAAATGCTTACAGATGTAAATAGTATTAAACACCCCACACTGCAGAATTGAGCTGCTATAGATTTTTTGCTATCAGCACATGGGCACGGGTGTGAGGATTTTGATTGGATGTGTTGTATGTATCTTTCTGACCATTCTGCATCCATTCACGAGAAGATCAAACAACTGCAAGATAATATGAGGAAGTTAACTGTGCATGATTGGGGTTTGGATGAATGGTTAGAAGGATGGGGAATACCTGGGTGGTTGAAAGATATAATCAAAGGGGTTTGGATATTTTTGTTCATTATTAGCACATTATTTTTTCCATAAATATAGTCAGTGATTCGCTTGATAATAATAAGGTACAATATGATATGATATGATATGATATGATATGATATGATATGATATGATATTATAAAGAATATAATAAAAGATATGATAGTATAAGGATAAGATAATATAAGAATACAATAAAATAAGTCTAGGATAAGATAAGACAAGATAAGATAAGGATAAGATAACAAGGATGATTTGGCTGGTACAAAAAAAGAGGAGGAATTGTAGTAATGCTGAACAAGGTTGAGACGCTGGTGGACATGTCTGTACAAATCTGGGCCTTGTGTGGTGTGCACCAGCCAATAACCATATTTAGTTGCTCTGTTTTGCTGTTCAGTTCTTTCTGCATACTTTGCTGTTTCTTCACACGCTTCTTTCACGTGCCAGCTGTTTTTGTGCATTTCTTAGTTTAGACCAGTGTTTATAATCGGTGCACAGCATGAGAAAGTTGTAGGAGTTTTTTTGGTAACTTGATTGAAAACCCCCAAGGCTGCTAGAACATAAACTATGCTAAACCGTGAGAGAAGTTGAAAACACAGAATACCAAGATTAGAAGATTCAAGATAACAGGAGGCGGTGAAACTGCATGAGACCACAAATTACTGACTCTGGGGGGTTTGAATGGGTGGATCAACACCCTAAAATTACCAATTGTAGAGTGTGTCCCCACATGGGTGATGGTTCTAGAAGTGGATAATTAGGGTGAATTATAAGCAATAAATCGGCTTCTGCAAAATCATATTGATCTGCTGTCCAGAAGTCCAGTCTGTTCCTGCCGGGGCTGTGCCCTATAGGGCAGGACCCCATCCCCTATAGGGCACAGACCCATTCCCTATAGGGCAGGACCTCATTCTCTAGGGCAGGACCTCTGTCCCCTATAGGGCACAGCCTCATCCCTATAGGGCACAGCCCCATGTGTTAGGATATATGAGGACTTGACATGAAGGTCTCACAGATGTGTGTGTATAACAGAAAGATTTTTGAATGTAGAATCTGAAGAAGGAAGAGATGAGAGCAAGTTTTGATGTAGAAGAAAAGAATTGCTGAGCCAGTCTTACTGGGAAATCAAGAAGGAAAAGGGCAGTGAGTTGGAAGGGGCTTTTATGACTCTGAGCAAAGGATAAATGCATCTCAAACAAAAGATGTTTTTGCCAAGGAAAAGAATTTTCACAGGCAAACAAAAATACCATGTTGCAAGTAGAGAAAAGATCTCAGGATTTTCCACTGCAAGAAAACTGAAAAACAACTTCTAGTTTAAACTGAAACACACTAAGCTTTTGTGATTGGAAAATAGTAACAAGAATATTGTAATGTCAGTAGGTATGATAGGTTACAGGTGATAGTGAAGGGATTGATTGGTTGTCATGTCTTAGGATGCTCTGTAATGAAAATTATTGAATGCATTGTAACCAGAACTAGAGGAAGCTTTCAGAGGAACCCACAGATGTGGCTGTCAGGCTGTGGGCTGGACTCTTGTCACCCACAGCCCGTGAATTGCTGCATCACATGGATACAATAAACAGGACTTTAAATGATAAATAAATTACTGCATCATTTGGATATAATAAGCAGCATTTTACAGAGCCCACCTGGAGTTCCACATCCCTCATTTCAGGCTCTTACAATCAGAGAGTCTTACATGCAGCAGCTTGACGGAGTGTTTTGTTAAATGAATTTCTTTACATTTAATGCCAATTCATGCCAATTTTATTTCTTTTGTATAATGCAATCTCTGATGACTAAAAATAAGCACTGGTTCTGAAAGCAAACAAAATGAGAACACTGTGTCAAAATGCCAGAGGCTCAGTTCTAAAAACTCAGCAAGAAAATAAATGGCTTGAAGTTGTTAGTATTGACATTTACTTTGTTTACGAGGACAGGAAAATGCCAAAGTATTTTTTACACTGCTCTATGTAGGGATTTTGCAGGTATTATATCTTTGTAAATGATTTACTGAATCCTACACAGAAATTGCAGGAAACAGAGTTCTATCTGCTCTTAAGATTCAATTGCAGGAATTGATAGGAAGTTGAAAGAAAGCTGTGAGTCAGCTGTGAAAAGTGGTGTGGAAGCAAAGGTCTTTTACATCAGCAATCCCATAACACCAAGGGCTCTGCACTGTTTTAGTTAGACTGTGCAGATGTCAGAATATATGATTCTAATACAATTTAGCATGGCCAAAACTGAGGTGAGTCACACTGACATCCAGTCTGGTTTACTCACACTCCAATTTTAAGTTCTGTCATGGCTGTCAAAAGCTTATCATTGCATTAAAGGATGCAGGTTCTTCTGCTGCATGCATTAAGGAGATGAAGAAAACAGAAACTTCAATTTCAGCAATTGCTCTGTTGTCACCAAGAAAACAATGGATATAATAAAAACCTCTTAAATGTATGCTAGAGAAAATTCTTCCTGGTCGGACACACTTAGTGAACATGGCTGTGTCCTGGTCAGTGTAAATACAGCCAATTATCCATTTGGGCATGTCCTTAAAAACTGCACATGGACTGCACAGTCCTGTTAGGATACCTGCATTTGTACTGCAATGTGAAATACAAGACCAGGTGCTGGGCAGGGGGAAACTTGTTGCTTCCTCTGAGTGCAGTAAGGAGAGTTTGAGGGAAACTGCCATCAGCAGAAAGATGAAAGATAATTCTTTTGAATTTGATAATTATCTTTTTTTGAAAGATGATTCCTTTGTTTCCTGCATTTACAGTGCCTTTTGATCTTTTGGGAAACAGAAGTTGCCAATCTTACTTTCATCAAGATTAAGTTTTCCAAGTGTTCCACACAGTTCATGGTATTCACAGCAGTGTCTGGTCAGTCACATGCTCTTCTGAAGCTCTTCTGAAGATCAGTTTTAATAAATAAATAGTATTTCAAAGACCACTGGTGTGCAATGACTACAGTACAATGACTGGAATGTGAGAGCAGTGAATTAACTTGCAGTGCTGCTGTGTTCTGCACAGCCTGGCAGCTAAAGCAGCAGCCCCTTTATTTGATATGCTCTGCCCTTCTGACCTGTCTCATAGCAGGCAAAGCACAGATTTTACTGCTGCCTGTCTGTCATTAAAGTGTGTCAGAAGGTGTTTTGCAGTTAGGGAGTGCATTAAAAATGCCACTTCAGTCAGTGCTGAGCTTCAGTGACAAAAATGCCACAAGCTGCTGTTGCTTTGAACGTGCAGAACCAAAGTCCTGGCAAAACACAGCAGTGGTGATTTGCTGATGCTGTGTGTGGCTCTGTTGCTGTGGAAGGTTATGGATCAGTGAAAAAACAGCAACAAGACACTCACTTGCTTGGTGCAGAAAAGAGCAAGAAAGAGCAATATATTGAAAGAAACCATTGCCTTAAATAAGACAATTCATGGAAAACAAAATACAAATAGATCATTGGTCAGAAAAGGAGACACCTCTCCTCCCTGATGTTCTCATGGACATTGCAGGTGTTTATCTCTGTTATGATTCTTTCCTTTGTGGTTAAAGTTAAGAAGGAGTCTCTGGCCTGGGAAAAATCCTGGCTAGAGGCTGAGAAAATTTCATGGCCTGAGAAAAATACTTAGAACCTGAAAAAAAGGCCTAGCTCAAACGTGCCTAGGCCTCCAGCAGTGTCCACAACCGGGACTGGCACCGGCTGTGGGGATTGGTTGTGGCTTTAGATCTTCCCAGAGCAGAGCAGCTGCTGGCTGCTGTAAAGTTGTTTCTTATGAAGGCACGTCAGGCTCCAAAGGCAAAGAGCCCAAGGCTCTCCAGTCCCTGTTCAATCTCTCTGCCATAAAGTCCCGATGGAAGCAGGAGCAGCTCTCTGCTGCAAGAGGTGGAAGCTGCGGCTGGTGCAGAGTCTCCAGAGGCAGATGCTCCCTGGCCTTTCTTCTTCTGTTCTTTTCTTCTTCATCTTCCTCTTCTTTCGCGTGCTGGTAGTGGTGATGATGATGGTGGTGGTGGAGAAAGAGAGAGCAATGTTAGAGGAGCAAGAGAGAGTGCTGGCTCCAATACAGAGATTTTTATTGACAAATTACCCAATGAGCCAAAAGCAAGAACCTGAAGCATTTCTCCTAAACCTATTAGAATCCCATAATACTAAAGTCTACATATAACTTGTGCATATGGCCTATCTATTCTATGTGAAGAATATATAAAATATTCCTACAGTCATTTTATTTTGTCTAGAACTAGGTTTTTAATGTCTCAATGCAGCCACTATTTTATAGGAGATTCCATTTTACTTTTTATGGTATTTAAAACCTATTTCTGTGTACTTCATACTAAGATTTAAACATCTACTTCATATCTATGCTACTTAATATTTCTAATTCCTTATACTAAAACTTAGACCTCCATTTCATGTCTGTGTGGTTTCCTGTATTTTAATTTTCAAAACATTTTTAATTTAATTCTTGTATACTGTTCTCTCTCAGACGGACTCAGAGAGGCTTCTCTGTTTCACTCTCCAACAAACAGGAATGGGGACAGGGACTGAGCGTGGGGACTGGGAAAGGGACATTGGAATGCAAATGAAAACAGAAACAGGGAATGGGAATATGGGAACAGAACAGGAAAAATGGATATAGAAATTGGGCAGAAAATAAGGGATGGAGATTTAGAATACGTCACAGGGAACAAACATGAAGATAGGGCAACAGGATTGGCAATGGGAATATGGGAAGGGGACTTGAAATATAGAAATGGAAATGTGGGAAATGGACTGGGATTGGGAATACAAGAAGGGGAACAGGACAGAGAATATGGGATTGGGAATATGTGAACGGTAACCAGGCAGAGAATACAGGACAGGGAGTGATACCGGGAATGGGATCTGAACTGGGACAGGGGCAGGAGTGGTGTGAGATGGGAATGGGCTGAGGGCAAGGGCAGTGACAGTGGGGAGAGGGGGATCCTGGACAGGGGACAGCGGGAGCCGGCTCAGGGGGAAATGGGGAGGGTGTCAGGGCAGGGGGTCCTTGATGAGCTGGCTGCCCCAGAACCTCCGTCAGCATCTCCCAGTGCAGCCAGAGCCGCTGGGCCTGGGGTGCCCAAAGCCCTGAGCAGCCCCCAAAGAAACCTGAAGTCCCTGGAATGCAGGGTCCCCCACATCCTCTGGAAGATCCCCCTGTGCCTGTAGGCATGTCTTAGTTCAATGTCTTCATTTTTACCCCGGTACTGGTTTACTGGGAAAGACAAAGAGAAACGTAAAGAAAATCCAGGTCACACAGGGAGCCAGCACGAAGCTTTTCCTGCACTCGGGGCACTCACAGGGCTTCTCTCAGTGGAGACTCCGTTGGTGTCTGGTCAAGCCAGATCTCCTGGAGAAGCTCTTTCCACACTCGGGACACTCGTAGGGCCTCTCCCCAGTGTGGATGCGCTGCTGAGTGACGAGGGTTGAGTTTGTCTTGAATCCCTTCCCACAGTCGCAGCAGCAGAAGGGCCTCTCATCCCAGTGAGAGCGATAGTGCTTCAGAAGGCTGGACCTGCTCTCAAACCTCTTCCTGCATTTATCACACTCGTAGGGTCTCTCCCCTGTGTGGATGAGTAGGTGACTGAAGAGGTTGGAGTTTTGATTGAAGCTCTTTCCACACTTGAGGCAGCAGAAGGTCCTCTCCCCTGTGTGAATGTGATAGTGCTGGAGGAGACTGGAGCTGGTGTGAAACCTCTTCCTGCATTTATCACACTCGTAGGGCTTCTCCCCGGTGTGGCTCCTCTGGTGTACAGTCAGGTTTGAGCTCTGGTTGAATCTCTTCCCACAATCCCCACACTCGAAGGGACGTTCCCCCGTGTGGATTCTCTGGTGTCTGATCATCTCTGATCTCCACCTGAAGCCCTTCCCACAATCTGAGCACTTGTGGGGCTTCTCCCCATGGTGAAGCTGCTCACGCAGCCCCAGCTCCGAGCTCCGGCCGCCTCCCCGGCCCGGGCTGGCTCTTTCCTGCTGGGATCCCCGGGCTGTGTGTTTGCAGCCCCTCCTGCTGCGGGGTCTGCGGGGCTTTTCCTCCCTGTTGCATTCCTGTGCCGTGGAGTCGCTGCAAACGGCCTCTTGCCCGAGGCTGTGCCGCGGGGATTTGTCCTCCCTGCTGTCCGTGCTCAGCTCCTTGTCTGGGGAAGGAAGGACAAGGACAGGATGGGATTTCCCTCCATGCCAGAGGCAAGAGCAAGGAGATCCCCCCAGGGCTGTGCTGCAGCCGGGGCCGTGCTGGGCTGGGAGATGGAGCAGGACACAGGGGGAAAGGGGCACTGACTTCCTCCTCACCTGCCTGTGGCTCCCGGGCCATCAACCTCGTCCTCATGGCCTCCTCCTCCTCAAGGCAGCCAAAGTTTTGGGAAATCCTGGTTTCGGGGGAAAACAAGGTCTGAGCGCGTTGGGTTTGATGGTGGCGCTGCCCAAGGGCAGCTGGAGCAGTCAGCGCCCCTTTCAGCCTCGGGGGCCCGGAGCCCGCTCAGCACCAACCTCCTGCACCCCTCCAGGCTGCCGGGGGTCCCCCGGCTCCGGGATCGCCCCTCCCCGCCGATACCGGGCCATCGCCACGGAGGAACCGCCAGGATTCCGCCAGGGCCATTTCCGGCTCGGCTTTGAGTTCCTCCAACATCCAAACATCTCCTGAAACTAAAAATAAAACCCTCCCGGAGCCCCCCAGAATGGATTTGGGGCGAGCTCCTTCTCCCCGCTCACCTGCGGGATTTTGGGTGGCGATGCTGCCGGACCCAGGAGAGCTGCGACCTCAGCGACGAGGCGGGAGAAGTGCGTGGTTCGAAAATCGCTCCTCCTTTTCCTGCCGCTCCTCCTGTGTCCCTCCTCTTCCTCCCGCTGCCTCTCTTCCTCCTCTTTTCGCTCCTCGTCTTCCTCCCCCTCCTCCTCCGCTCCCAGCGCAGCCAGAGCCGCTGGAACTGGGGTGCCCAACGCCTTGAGCAACCCCCGGGTTCCTCCCAGGACCCCTCAAATCCCTGGAACCGAGCGTCCCCCGCATCCCCTGGAAGATCCCCCCGTGTCCCCAAGCAGGTCCGTATTTAACATCTCTATTTTTACCCTGGTTTTGGGAGTTTGGGAAGGACAAAGAGAAATGCAGAGAAAATCCAGGCCACGGGGAGTGTGTGCAGCCCCCAGCCAGGTGTCTTCCCAACACGGATCAGCAGCACCAGGGCTCAGGGGGGCTCTGCCCACCGGGGGTCCCTGGGGATCATCCAGCGCGGATCCTGCCATGGGGATGGAGCTGCAGCAGGGCACTGTCTTGGTTTGACAGACAGGTGGCTGCTGAGGACCTCTGGAGCTTCTCTTGAAACGGAAAATGTAAACTCCCTCCCTCTAAATTAATATGACTTGGAAATTAAGGAGCTCTCTGGCAAAGATATGTGATTTAGAATAGCAGTTTTTCACTGGGAAAATTAAAATAAAAGTATAGTAATATAAAGACCAAAACACAGGCAAGGTCAGAATGCAGCCTGTAACCCTGTTGCTCAGGGTGTTGGTTCCAGTCTGAATAATGGTACCTGTAGTTTTCCTGGAGGGACAGATGTGGTTTTGTTGAAGCAATGATTTTGGAGAAGGGTGTAGTTACTTTGTTAACATCTAGTGGTGATGAAGATAGGCCTGGTCTTCTTTTGGGAATTTAGTGGGAAAGGTTGCTCTGATGTTCCAAATTTAAAATTTTATTTAGGTAGGAAATACTTGGCTTTTCTCCTTGGGTGGAGCATCTCCCATAAGGTATAACTCCTTGTGGGGAGGAGTTGTGAGGGATGGGTCATGGCAGAGATAAGGAGCCCTGCTCCACCTGGTTTCAGCAGAGGGTGATAGAATGTATACTTCTGCTTGCATCTTGCATTGCAACTTAAGACATGATCTACTCCTTATTCTATTACCATCTGCATCCTACCTTAATTAATACCTTCTTTCAACTCTGCTATATATTTTTATCCACAGTGAAACTTTACACACAGTTCTCACTTAAGATTAGGTTTTTCTGTGGTACTCAATGGGTTTCTTTATCTTTCTGCATTACCTACTAAGTGTAACTGGGTTTTTTGAGCAAAACCAGCTGTACAGATTAGTTTGCCTTTGCTTGAGGTGGGCCTAATCTAAAAAATTTTAAAATACCTTCTATGTGTACTACAGTATCCCCATGCACTGTGTGAAAGGCTTCAGACTGGGCAGGACCTGCTTGAGTGATGGACTCTCAGGTGTTGACTATTGAGGTGGCTTTTGTTAAGTTCATTTCTCAATTTTTGGATGTTTCCCTGCCAAGTGCCTTTAGGGTAATTTTAAGTAGTCTGTTGTACAGTTCAACTTTGCTGGCAGCTGGTGTGTGATAAGGGATATGATCTATTTATTCAATATCCTGGTTTTTGGCTGAGGTGTTTCTAAGGCTGTTCTTGAAATGGGTCCTGTTGTGTGTCGATTGTCTCAGGGGTGCTGTGTCTTCATAGAACTTGCATTTTTGGGCTTCAGACGGTGTTTTGAGTAGTAGTGTGAGGTACAGGGTCGGTTTCTAATGATCTAGTGGTGGATTCTACAATTGTGATCACGTAGCACTTGCCTTGGGGGGGGTTTGAGGCAGTGTGATGTAGTTCATTTGCTGGGCTTCTTTATACTTATATTTGGAATACTGCCCCCCATATTAGAGAGGCTTTATCAGATTGACTTGCTTGATTTTAGCATGTCTTACAGTTACAGATGACTTGAGAAATGCAATTTATAGTCAAATCTGCTTTTCAGTTTTGTGCCTACTTATAGGTGGCATTTTTGCCTTGATAGCTTGAGGCAGTGTGGGCCTATTGAGCTAGGAACAACTCTCCCTTATGTTGCTAATTTAAATTTATTTGTGGCATCTCTAATTTTGCAGCTTGATCTACTTGCTCCTTGTTTTAGTGTTCTTTATTAGCCTGACTTTTGGGGATGTGCCTGTCTACATGATGGACCTTTACAGAGAGTTTGTCTGAGTGGCAATGTTTTTCCACTCATCAGCAGCCTCAATTGGTTTTCCTTTATGTTGCTAGCTGGCCTTTTTTTACCTTTCTAGTTAACTGCACAGAGCATTGGTTACTATTTATGATTCAGTATAAAGGTAGAGCTGTGGCCAGTTCTCTCTTTCAGCAGGGCCAGCTGAATGGCTTTGAGTTCAGCAAGTGCACTTGATTCACCTTCTCCTTCAGTAGCTTGTGTGACTCGTCGTGTGGGGCTCCCTGCAGCCACTTTCCACTTTTGGTTCATCTCAAGCATGAGACAGAAACTGTCAGTGACAAGAGCACAGCGTGTTTCTTGTGCTGGTAGTTGGTTGTATGGTGGAGCTTTTTAGCCTGGGTTACTTGTTTCTGCTCCTTTTTGTTAGTGAGACTAAGGTTTTTATCTTGTGGCAGGTTTTAACTGTTTTTAAAATTTCAGGGTGATTTGTGTTTCTAATCCGGCCGTGCTGTGTGATGAGAGCAATCCATGGGCTCCATGTGGTGTGGGTGGTGTGGTGGGTAGAGGAGCCTTTTCTTTAAACATCCACCCCAGCACCAGGAGTCAGGGTGCCAGGAGGAGTTGTACTTTTGTGATAATTTCTTTTGAGGTGGCTTGAACTTTCTTTTTATAGGCGGCTAAGATTTTGTTGGGTTTTTCGGTTTTTTTGGTGAGTGTAGTTTGCTTCAGACTTTGTGTAACTTTGACTCTAGAATTCTAGTGCTCGGCCTCGAGTCTCCCCAGGCACCTTCTGCTAAAGGCTCCAGGACAAGCCATTGTTCTTGGCTGCAGAGTAAAGCACATTCCTCACCTCTGGTCCCGTCCTGACTGGGCCAAGGGCACTGCATGAGCGATTTTCTGCTTGGTCTGGGTGAAGGTTTGTTGCTGTTCAGGACCACAACTGGAATTGTTCTTCTTAGGGTGACCAGGCAGAGAGGACTCACAATGTGGCTGCACTCAGGAATGCATTCTCTACAAACCTATGGCCCCTAGGAAAGCTTGTGTTTCCTTCTTGCTGGTTGCTGGAGACACTGGGATGATCTCATTGATAATTTTAGTGGGGATCTGGCTCTGTCCATCTTGCCACTCTACTCCCAGGAACTGGATCTCTCAGGCAGGTCCCTTGACTTTGCTCTTCTCCATGGCGAAACCTCATTCCAGCAGAATCTGGATGATCCTCTCTCCTTTCTCAAATACTTTTATTGCCCTGTTCCTCCACACAATGATGTTATTGATGTATTGCAGATGTTTTGCAGCTTTACCCTTTTCCAGTGCAGCCTGGATCAGCCCATGGCAGATGGTGGGGCTGTGTTTCCACCCCTGGGACAGTCGGTTCCAGGTGTGCTGCACGTACCCCCAGGTGAAAGCAAACTGAGGCCTGCACTCTGCTGCCAAAGGAATGGAGAAAAATGCATTGGCAATGTCAATGGAGCCACTTTGCTGCCTTGGGCTCCAGCTCCTCCTGGAGATCCAGTGTGTCCGGCACGGCAGCGCTCAGCACTGGAGAATCAACGACTGGGAGAGAGAGGGGGTCTACTGACTGCTGATCAGAATCCAAATTTACTCTCAGCTACATGTGCTTATATAGCATTTTAGGAAAGCTGGTAATTTTTTTATCACATTGTTTGGGTTAAACATCACACAAAAAAGCTTACACATTTGCAACATTTCTATTTGATTCATTCTTCTTTCCTGTCACCAGTCTTGATGCAATGTTCATGGAGTCTTCAAAGCTCTTTTTGCTCTTGCCAAGGCATCTTGGTTATCAAGCTGCTTATGCTAATTAAATCCACAGTACTCTGTCTTAGCTCCCACAGTGGAGTCACATCATTTGAGGCACAATAGCCTAGATTTCAGCCTAGTTTCAGCCTAGTTTCAGCCATTCCCCATATCATTTCAGTGTTGGGCAGTGCTGCAGTGCCCAGAGCCCTGCCAGGCCCGGTGCCCCAGGACAGACACCCCGAGCCCCCCCTGCCAGGCCTGGCTTTGCAGGCCGGGCTGTGCGGGGCCAGAGCAATTGGCCGATGGACGCGGCCAGGGAGTTGTGGTCAGCGGCTCCATGGCCGGCTGCAGGCCGGGGATGAGGGGTGTCCCTCAGGGAGGCTCTGCCTGGGCCCCGGGGCTCTGCAATGGCTTTGGCAGTGGCCCAGAGAGGGGCTGGAGCTGCCCTCAGCACGGGCTGTGCAGGGACAGGAGCCGAGCGGGGCAGGGGCTGAGCAGAAGCGCTCGGGCTGCGCACGGAGGAGAAGCGCAGCGCGAGCCGGCAGTCGCTGCTGCCGGCCCAGAAAGCAGCCATGGGCTGGGCTGCATGGAGAGGAGCAAGAGCAGCAGCCAAGGGAGCTGAGCGTGGCCCTCGAGGCCGTTTCTGTGAGACCCTGCCTGGAGCTCTACATCCGTGTGGGGGCCCCACAATGAGGAGGACGCGCAACTGCTAGAATGAGTTCAGAGGACTCAGAGGGAAACAAAGACTGTGCAAGATAATCAGATATTTAATTTTTATTGTAATTATTTACTACTTCTGCTATTTCTTCTTTTCCTTCTTCTTTTTCTCCTTCTTCTTAATTTTCTTCTTCTTGTACTTTTCGTACTTCTTCCTCTTCATTTCAGTCTTATTCTCATGCCTATTTTTATTGCATTCTTATTGATATTCTTATTCCTATTCTTCTTCTATTTATTTTTCTATTCCTAACTACTATCCTATTTCCTATGTACTGCTACTCTTTTTTCCGCTTCGTCAATTTCTTCTTAGCATTCCTATTCTAATTCTACTTTTTATGTTCATTTTTCGGGTTTTTTGGCTGGGATTTTTGTGGGTTTATTTTTTTGTTTGTTTGTTTGTTTTGTTTTGTTTTGTTTTTTCTACAACTACTACTATTTTTAAAAGCAACATTCATTTGTTTAAGTAGAGTTCCTTGTGTCACGGTCCTTCTGTGGTCAGGCATTAGAAGAACTCCTTCTGGGCGGTGGCAGAGTCACTGTCTCTGGAAGTGCTTGAGGTGTTGGATGTGGCACTTCAGGACACGGTCTCAGGTGATGGTGGTGGTGCCAGGCTGCCGGAGGGAATGGAATGTTGTCCTGGTTCACAGTGCAGAGGCTGAGTGGGGCTTTGATGGGGGGAGTGAAGGTGTTGGGGAGCAGCAGGGACAGGAGCCCCATGGATTTGGGACAGGCATGACAGGGGCCCAGGCAGCTGGCAGGGGGCAGCAGGACAATTACCCTGACAAGGTCAGGTGCACAGGGCAGATGTTGTGGAATCTGGCAAACCTGGGGCCATCCAAATACACCTTTACTGTGACAATTGATGCTGATAACAACCCAGAGACAGTGGGTTCTGTCACCAACAAGCTCAGAAATTATGAGAGTGTGATCAATGGCTCGAGGCAGGCTCATGTCTCTGCTGTGGTTAAGGAGCTCAAAGAGGAGTTTAAGGAAGAGATGAGGGAGATAAGGGAAGAGGTGAAGAAGATCAGTGCAGCATCAGTGCCAGTCACAGGTCCCAAAATCAGAGCCCAACATCCCCCAGCTAGGGAGAGAGGAGACACCCCACGAGCTGACCTGTGGTTCTTTTTGCACAACCATGGGGAAATCATGAAAAGGCAAAATGAGAAACCCACTTCTGTGCTGGCAGACAGTGCATCAACTCAGGGAGGGAAGCACTAAGAGAGGGAGTTGCACTAAAGTGAAGGCAGCCTCAACCTGCCATGACAAAGCTGCCAGGTATTGCACAAAGGAAGATGACCTGTGGGATCCTCTTAAAAGAACCTCTAGTATGTATGCCCAGGAAGGAAATGATAACCAGGGTTAGAGGGGCCCTGCCTCTAGCCAGGGAGAGGCACAGGAGAGCCAGGTCTTTTGGATGGAGCAGATCCAATGGCCTGGCACATCAGATCCTTTAGTTGATCCTGGTGCAGAGTGTACCCTAATGCCACTGGGACATGTGGGGGCAGAACCTGTTTCCATTGCTGGGGTGATGGGGGATCACAGGAATTGACTCTGCTGGAGGCTGAAATGAGCCTGACTGGGAAGGGGTGGCAGAAACATCCCAGTGTGACTGGCCCAGAGGCTCCATGAATTCTGGGCATACTCTTCCTCTGGAATGGCTATTACAAAGACCCAAAGGGACTCAGGTGGGCTTTTGAAACAGCTGCTGTAGAGGCAGAGGGCATTGAGAAATTAAATACCTTGCCTAGACTATCAGAAAACCCATCTACAGTAGGTACCTGCAGGTGAAAATGCAACAAGCACCAACTGCCATGTCAACAGCAAACAGCCAGCAGCATCAGATGAATCAAGATGCCATTATCCCCATCACACATTATGTGTGGTCAGTGCGGTGTGCTCTGTTGAGTGGTCAATGGTGTGTTCAGTGGGATGTGGGCATTGGTGTCTGAGCAGTGGGTGTGGTCAGTGGGTGTGTTCAGTAATGGGGGTGGCAAGTTGATGTGGCCAGCAGCATGTGGTCAGTCAGGGTATGGTCAGTTGAGTAGTCAGTTTGTTCAGTTGGGTGGTCAGTGGATTGTGGTCAGTGGCTATGGAAAGTGGCTGTGGTCAGTAGGGGTTGTCAGTGGGTTCTGGTCAGTGGATGTGGCCATTTGGCCTGGTCAGTACAGTGTTGGAAGTGGGATGTGGTCAGTGGCTGTGATAGTCCGTGATAGTGTGGTCAGTTGGATTGTCACTGGGGGTGGCGAGTGCAGGTGGTCAGAGGGAGTGTGGTAAACAGTTCTAGCCAGAGGATTTGGTCAGATAGGTTGCCATTGGAGAGCGGTCAGTGGGTATGGTCAGTGGTTGTGGTCAGTGAATGTGGTCAATTCAGTAGTGGGTTGGGGGTGGTCAGTTGGGTGGTCAGGGGATGTGGTTGTTGGTGCGGTCGGTGAAGGTATGGTCAGTTTGTCAGCGGATCGTGGTCAGTGGGTGTGGTCAGTGGGTGTCCCAGTCTGGGGTTTCTCCTTTGCCCCGAGATCACCCCAGAGGGACACGAAGGTAGTTCAAACCCTGCTTTTCTCTGAAGCTGCCGAAGAGGGATTGCCAGAGACGGTTTTCTCTTTTTCCAAGGACTGTTTATTTTCTCTTATCTCTGGGACCTTTTGCTTGGCCAGCAGTGGTCTGCTCAGCCTGGCATCCATGGTGGAATCTGCCTGGTGAAGGCAGGGCTTATCTTATATAGTTAGTACTACATTTTACCAATACAATACAATTTTATTAAATGGTCCAGCCCTGACCCCATCCAATCCAAGAGTGCCAACGTGTCACCCAACATGGATGACATGAAGAAGAAGGAGGAAAAGGTGTCCACCCCCCAAATTCTCCATCTTGGCCACGTGTCCCTTATCATAAACATTCAAGAAAACCTATTTATCTATGTTCTAACATTCTAATTTACACTCTACTCATCATTATTTTCTGTGTCTCTTCTCTCAATGTGGGCAGATTCTCCCAAGGAGCCAAATCCAGCCCCTGCAGCTCCTGGGCAGCACTCGGGGGTCTCTGAGGGGTCTTCCAGGGGGGTTTTTGTACCCCCAAAGGAGCCAGGGAAAAACCCTGGACTCCCACATCTTCCCCCTCTGTTTGCACCAAAAAGACCTCCTTCACAGTTTTGTCCAGAGCCCTTCGAATACAATGAAAAATACAAGGTAGAACAATCAAAAAGACAACAAAGAAAATAACAATCCCTACTAATACATAAAAAAACAACTTTTAAGATCTCTCTCCATAAGGGTGAGAGGTCGAAAAAGTCGAACAAACCATCCATCCATGATCCAGTGGCTTCTCCCTTTGATGTTTGCAGGGATAGCAGGCCAAATTCTGTCCCCGCAGACGAAAAAGACTCCTTGTGGCACAGGAACTTGGGAGGATGGTTTGTCTGAAATCAATGTCTCATTGCACCATAAACTATCATTTTTATAAAAACCCTGGTTTGGGGTGATATCTATCTGTTTTTTCGTCACCTCTGAACCTTCAAATTTCACACAAAAATCCATTTTCATCGAACCAAAGATTTCTAATTCTTCTGGTTTGAAAGAAACTTCAGGGAGAGAGTGAACCCACGTATACCATTTATCTACCTTTGGGGTTGCCCATTCCTCCACTGGAACGGCCATCAGACATGTTGAAAATGGTTTTTTCGGCCTAGAGTGTGTCAAACAAGTCGTGTCCAACCCCGCAGCCTGTGCTAAACTTTCCCACACATTCTCCTTGGGCTGCCTCATGGCTAAATCCATATCGTTGCCCAAAATCCTCGCCAAAAAGATCATACACAGGATTCCATATACAAACATGATTTTGTGTAAGTCCCTTAAGTTTTTTCTGCTTCGTTTGAAGAATTCACGTCACTGTTCCCTGTCTTGGTCTGCAAGTTCCTTTCCTCACACTCAGGGCTGGTTTCTGCTTGTGCTGGAGCCCGGTACGGTTTGACGCACTTCGCAGGCACCCACTTCAGACCTTTATCTGTGGAGACACAAGCAAACCCTTTTCCCCACGTGATTAATTTGAAAGGACCTTCAATTTTACCTGTTTCAAGATTTTTTGCCATAACTAAAGGATTCTCCTTCAGTTTGGCTCGTCTCATTCATGAAGTGTCTTACGATAGGTGGTGTCGGCTCTGAAAAAGATCCATTTAAAAAATTCAACACATATAATGCTTTGTACAATTTCATGTGAGGCGTTGCCTCTGACTCCCCCCTTTTGTGTTTTTCAAGGATTGTTTTCAGTGTGTGATGAGTCCTTTCTATGATTGCCTGTCCCGTGGATGAATGTGGAATGCCAAATGTGTGTCTGACACCCCATTTTTTCAAAAACTTGTCTAAAACTTTTCCAATGTATGTCGGTCCATTCATTGAGAATACCTTTTAAAAACTGTTTAAAATATGAAGATCCCAGTCCATAATCTCTAATTGCCTTAATAAAATTTTTAACTAAATCATGATTTAATTTTTGCCATCTTTGGTTTTGTCCTTTAGGTCATAATTCACTGGCATGGCTATTTCACCAGTTCCAATCCCAGGACATTCTCTGCTTCTTGTCAAGTCCATTCTAATATTTGTCCAATCAACTAAAGTATCTTGAGCTGCTGTTGCAGATCTCTATAGGAATTTGTCTGTTCAAAGGTGTTACTTGTTGAGATTAAGGCCAAGCTGCTGCCTCATCCATTTTTTGATTCATTGGTATTGTAGAAATCTGTGGTCATTGCTGCATTGTTCATTGAAAAGTCCTTGCCCGTCATTATCATCAACCTCGTTCTTCCCTTTATTATCACTTGTGCTGTCATTTCTAAATCTGTAAGAATTGTCCTTGGAAATCTGTAAGATAGGAAAACCCATTCTATAATTAAAAGAGGGTCTTTTTTGTGTTCGTCCCACTGAAAAATCAAACCATATAGCTGTGTTTCTTCTCCCAACACTGCTAAATGGAATGGTAAAGAGTCCGCATATCGGTGTGCTTGTCTGTCTTGTATCATTTCTGCAACTTTTCGCAAGCTTGCTTGTTCTTTTGGTGTAAGAGTCCTGAGGGATTTGATATTGTTGTCTCCTTTCAGAAGATCGAACAAAGATGAAAGGTCTTCATTCGTGGTTCCAAAAATCGATCTCATCCAGTTGATCTCTCCAAGAAGTTGCTGCAGATCTTGGAGATTGTTGACTTTTGAGCTGATCTTTAATTTTTGAGGTTTGATTGTCTGTCTGGTGATTTTCCATCCAAGGTATTTCCAGGGTGCAATTTCTTGCGTCTTTGAAGTGCTGACTTCGAGTCCTGCTTTTTATATTTCTTTGATCACAGAAGCACGGACTTCTTGCAGTTCTCGGTCTGTTGACGCAGCAATCAGCAAATCATCTATATGGTGTATAATTCTTGCTTTGGGATATTTGTGTCTTGCTGGAGCCAAAGTTTGCACCACATACCATTGACAAATTGTTGGCGAGTCATTGAGGCCTTGGGGTAAAAGAAGCCAATGATACCTCTTCATCTGCTCTTCTCTGTTCAAACTTGAAACAGAAAATGCCATCTGGTGAGCATCGTCTTCGTGAAGTGGAATACTAAAAAAAGCAGTCTTTGAGGTCAATAATAACAAGAGGCCAGTCTCTGGGAATCATCGTGAGTGATGGAAGTCCTTGCTGAAGAGGTCCCATCTCCTCCACTATTTCATTCAAATTTTCTGATGTCGTGAAGCAATCTCCACAATCCAGAAGACTTTTTTCGGATGACAAACACTGGAAAATTCCAAGGGCTTTTTGTCGGTTTTGTGTCCTTTTTCTAGTTGTTCTTTCACCAAAGTTTTCAATGCACTCAACTTCTTCTTCTCCAAGGCCCACTGATCCACCTAACGAGGCGTATCAGTTTTCCATGTCAATTTTGGAGTTGCAAGTGGTGCAGTGAGCCCTACAAAAAATCCATTGTCGGGTACATGTTCCATTGTGAAAGGAGATCTCTTCCTCATACAGTGAATGGCTTTTGCACTATAAATGGAAGAGCAATAGCTGTCTTCTGTCCGGGTCCTGTGAATGTTATTGAATTTTCACTTTGGAGGCATAGAGAACTTCCTCCAATGCCTCTGATTTGACCCAAAGGTACAATCAAATTCCATTCTCGAGGTCAGAAAATATATGAAATATATGAAATCAGTGTCACGTCCGGTGTTCACCATCCCTGTGATGGTTATTTTCCTGTTATTATATATCAAGTCCCAAGTAATAGTTGGCTGTTCATGGGTTATGTATTTCAACCATAACGTGTGTACTTCGACATGGTCATTGTAGTGTGGATGCCCTTCGCCCATCGCCGGCATTACTTGATGTTCCAATGGATGCGATGGCAGATGTATCGCTTTTGCCAGTTGAGTATTTTGTGGAATTGTCAATGGGGGTCGAAGAGCCCTTGCTGAAATTGTCAGGTCTTCGAAGCAGTCGGCTGAAACAACAGTAGGATATATTATCAGTCCAAAAATGCTGCACTTTCCCATTGTTTCCCCTAAGTATTCGCTCATCCTTGCTCAGTTTGGGGGTGACCCAGCCCTTTCCCTTCGTGTCCTGCCCCAGCCACACGGCCAGAGGGTCGGAGGAAGGGGAGGAGGAGGAGGAAGAGGAGAGACAGAGGAGGAGGAAGGATAAGGAGGATCGAGAGGAGGCACCACGTGCGTTCCCCGCTCTCTGTATCTGCAGCTCCTTTGCACCCAGACCATCTCCCCCGCATCCTGCAGATGCCCGGGGAGGGGGAGCTCGCCCCAAATATCCTGGGTGGTTTTTTGAAGGGGGGAGGGGATATTTGGAGATTACACGAAATATATTTGGGGCTCCCTATTTCATTCTTTCTGCCAGTACGGGCGGCGCGATGTTTGGAGCTTGCAGTGCTCCCGAGCTGAGCCACAGATGCCCCTCGGGGGGACATCGGGGGGTCCCCGGGAGGTGTTTTTGGGGGTCCTGGTGCCGGTGGCGGCAGAGCAATGGCCGAGCACCGCGGCCGCTCTCGCAGGTGTCCCCTGGGCTCTGCGGCGCCGCGGGGACAGAGCCCGGGGTGGGGCTGGGTCCCTGCTGCCAGCAGGGCGCTGCCCAGGCTCCAAATGCTCCTGGAGCTCTGGCAGCCTCAGGGCTGAGCCCATCCCTGGGGATCCTGGGCAGTGCCCTGCACCCTCTGTGAGGAGAACCTGGCCCGAAAATCCAACCTAAATCCCTCCTGGCACAGCTCCAGCCGATCCCTGGGTGCTGTCCCTGTGCCAGGATACAGACCCTGTGGCTGTTCCTACATTATTAATAAAATGTTATCATTTGTGAATTATTCAATTATTATTCTTGCTCTTACTCTCCATGTTCTTTCTACTTTTTTTCTTCTTGTCTTCTAATATGTACTTTAAAGTATCTAATATTATTCTATAGGCATATTTTTCCATGTTCTTCAGGCAGCAGGATCAGCCCAGCCCCAGAGCTGCGCTGCTGCTGCAGTGCTGTGTGCGCTGCTCTGGCTCTTTGGCTGCACAGCCCCGTGCAGCTGCTGCCACAGGGATGTGTCAGGAACAGCACAGAGCTGCTGCTGCCTCAGCTGGGGCTGCACCGGGGAAACCCCTCCCGGCCTGCACAGGGTGCTCAGGGCAGGCAGGGCTGCTGAGAACACACCCGGCCTAGCTCCAGAGAATCAGCCCTGAGGGGATTTCAGAAGGAATTTTTCCTGGTAGGGTGGGCAGGCCCTGGCACAGAGTGCCCAGAGAATTCATGTCACCGGGAAATTATTATGTATCAATATATTGTATATTCATGTATTTGTATCATGTTCTGTAATATTATTACAAAATATGTAATAAAAACAAATTTGCTAGTTTTTTTTCATTAAATTTTATTTTAATTTCTGTATTCTTAAATTATACTTCTTTTTATAATTCTCTTTGTTTCTAGCTATTCTTCTTAGCTATTCTAACTACTTGTTATATGCTACTGTATCTATTCTTCTCTGCTTCTTCTATGTGTTTCTAAATACTTATTCCTATTCTTATTCCTATTCCTATTCCTATTCCTATTCCTAATCCTATTCCTAATCTTCTTTGAATTCTTTAAATTATTACTATTCTTATATGCATTTTGAAATTATTCTTGGTCTTCTCCCCTTTCTTAGTCTTCATCTTCATTGTCTTCATCACTATCTGCTTTGTCGTCATCATCTTCATTTTTATCTTCTTCTTCATTATCTTGGTCGTCATCTGCCTTGTCGTCATTTTTTTCTACATATTTTTCATTGTCTACATCTTCCTTTTCTCCTCCATCTTCCTGCGCTGACCGGAGCAGCTGCTGCTGCGACACCAGAGGAACGGGACCGGTGGGAGCGGGGCCGTCCCGTTCCAGCCCCAGCCTGGGGGAGCTGAGCCAGGCAGGGAAAGCACAGCCAGAGACTCCATGCCAGCTGCTGGGTGTGCCTGCACAGGAGGGCAGAGCCACAGGGCCACCAGGGCTGAGCCTCCTGCTGCACGGAGCTGCTCCTCATCTCCCTCAGTCCTCGGGCCGTGGCCTCAGGCAGGGACAGCGGAACAGCCCCCGCAGCGCCCGCAGCGCCCGCCTGGAGCGGGAGGGACGTTTCCTGGGGGCACACGGCTGCCCATGGAGGGCCTGGGCGGGAGAAGCCACGTGTCCCACAGGGGCTTGGCCCTGCAGGGAGGCAGACGAGGCACGGAACGGCCCTGGGCTGCACGGCTCCGCTTGCTGCTCCTCAACCCAGGCCTCTCGAGGGACAGGCACTGGGAGCCCCTCTGACACAAAATCTCTCTGTTGGTTCTCTGCTTTGTTTTCTTCTGGTGGCAGCTCCAGGACGCTCACCTCGTCCCACTCATCCTCCTCTGGGGTCAAGGGCTTGGAACAGATGCCATGGTCACTCTCATCTTCACTGTCCACCCACATGTGCTCATTGTCATCTTGACTGTCCTCCTCCCTGACATCACTGTCATCACTGTCCCATCGGGCTCTTTCTTGGCTATCACTGTCTTCCCATTCGTTCATCTCTTGGTGTATCTCACCATCCTCTTCCCACTGGTACAGCTCCTGGACTCTGAAACTTTCTCTGTGTTTGTGCAGCTCTTCATGTGTCTCATGGGTGTACTGGGCAACCTCTTCAACTCGCACACACACCTGGCATTGGTACAGCTCTTGGCTCCTCCTGGTTTCCCACCAGCAAATTTTTTGGACCGTCAGTACATGCTGTTCATAGGCCTCTGTGACTGTCACATCTTGCCACTGGGAAAGCTCCTCTTTGCTATGGCCTTCCCATGGGAAAAGCTCCTCATCATCATGGCCTTCCCAGCAGCTAAGCTCACGGTCCATTTTGGCAAATGGTCTCTTTTCCTCGTCAATCTGTGACAGTGGCAGGTCTGACCTGCCCACTGCCTGTGACCACTGCCCACTAGGGGCTTCCAGCCAGCTGGGCAAGGGACTGGCAGACCTGGAGTTGGAGTAGCCTTTGTCCTTGTCAGTGTCCCTGTCTGTTGCTATTGGCATCCAGCGCAGATGGATCCTGGGAGCTGCTTCCTCCTCAGAGCGGCTCTCCTGGGACTGAGCACTCCAGGGCTCTGCGCCCCTTAAATACCCTGAGTTAAGGGTGGGGCTCCCTGATGTCACAAAGGTCTCTGGCCACTACCACGTCCCAAGTCACAAAGGGCCATGACACAAAGCGCCCATGTCACAAAGAGCCACCCCCGGCACTCCATGAGCAGTGGAGCAGCCAGGAACTGTCTGGGAGCAGCCCCGGACTCATGGCCTTGTGGCCCCTGCTGTGCCCAGAGCCCTGAGAGGCTTTGGCCACGCTGGCACACGCCAGCCCCAGCCCCAGGCTGCAGAGCCCTGGGTGTGCAGCTGCGCTGGCCAGGCACGAGCAATTGGCCCCAGGGCCGTGCCAGGGCCTTGTGGGCAGCGGCTCCGCGTGCGGCGGGAGGCCGGGGAGCAGGGCTGTCCCTCAGGGCTCTGCCGGGCCCGGGGCTCGTCCCTGCCTTCAGCAGCGCCAGCCGGGGGCAGCGAGCGCAGCCCGGGCGCCTTTGCCGGGCACGGGGAGCTGAGCGGGGCAGGGGCACCAGGCGAGGCCGGGGCCGTGCACGGGCACCCCAAGAGCTGCACGAGGGGCACGGCGAGAGCCTCCTGCGCTTCCCCGAGCCCAGGGGCGGCTGCTGCACCCGGCCCGGGCCAATGGCCGAGCACCGCAGCCGCTCTCGCAGGTGTCCCCTGGGCTCTGCGGCGCCGCGGGGACAGAGCCCGTGGCCGGGGCCGGGTCCCTGCTGCCAGCAGGGCGCTGCCCAGGCTCTAAACGCTCCCGCAGCTCTGGCAGCCTTGGAGCTGAGCCCATCCCTGGGGAGCCTGGGCAGTGCCCTGCACCCTCTGCAAAGAGACCCTTGCCCGAAAATCAAACCTAAATCCCTCCAGGGCCAGCTCCAGCTGCTTCTTGGGTTCCGTTCCTGTGCCAGGGCACAGACACTGGGGCTGGCTCTACATTATTAATAAAATTTTATAATTTGTGTCTTCTGAAATTATTATTATTACGCTTACTCTCCTTGTCCTTGCTACTATTTTTCCTCTCGTCTTCTTCTCTGTACTTTAATGCTCCTACTGTTACTCTATCTCTATGCCCAGGACAGGAGGTCAGTGCCACAGGGCCACCAGGGCTGAGCCTCCTGCTGCACGGAGCTGCTCCTCATCTCCCTCAGTGCTCGGGCCGTGGCCTCAGGCAGGGACAGCGGAACAGCCCCCGCAGCGCCCGCAGCGCCCGCCTGGAGCGAGAGAGACGTTTCCCGGGGGCACACGGCTGCCCATGGAGGGCCTGGGCGGGAGAAGCCGCGTGTCCCACAGGGACTTGGCCCTGCAGGGAGGCAGACGAGGCACGGAGCGGCCCTGGGCTGCACGGCTCCGCTTGCTGCTCCTCAGCCCAGGCCTCTCGAGGGACGGGCACTGGGAGCCCCTCTGACACAAAATCTCTCCATCGGGCCTTTCTGTTCCCTGTCCCATCTTCTGTATCTCCATCCCATATTCTCTCTCCAGTTGCTATTTCCATATTCCCTGTTGTGAGAGTCCGTCTGAGCCTCTCGTCTGTTTCTGCCCAACGACCCTCGCCTGTGGCCTGCGCTGGCCAGGGATGGGAGGAACGCCAAGTGACTGTTCCGCAGGTGATGCCCACCAGGACTGGTTTCTCATGACAACTAGTCACGGGGCGCTGACTCAAAAAAGCTCCCACTAATGGAAGAACAATGGACTGGTCCGGTATGGGCTGCCCAGTGTGTGTTCATAACAACAAAGATGGTTTGGTGTGCCTTGAAATGTCCTTGTTTCCACCTGTTCCTCAGGGTAACAAGCTCCACATACAATAGTCCATAAATCTTCCCACCTTTTGGCCAGAAGCCACTCGCTTTGGGAAAGAACTATAAAAGTGACTTTCTCAGAGACCCCTGCGATCTCCCCAGACGGCAACAGACATCTATTGGCTGCTCCACGAGGATTCATCTGCCTGTCTTGGTAGCTATAATCCTGACCCCCCTTTCTCTCTCTCTCTCTTTCTCTCTCTCTCTCTCTGTCCCACTATCACATTTTGGTTGGCACTAAATAAAGTGCATTTCTGCAAAAGCAAACAGATTTTGTCCCCTGCTGTGTCTTTTGCACTCTGAGATCCCTAAAAGAACCAGTCATTACTCCTGCTCGTGTTGGGCGGATTGTGACACACCTCAACAGCACACAGCCAGCAGTATCAGATGAATAAAGATGCAAATGTGTAAGCTTGTTTGTGTGATGTTTAACCAAACCAATGTGGTAAAAAATTACTAGCTTTCCAAAAAATGGTATATGAGCATATGTAGCTGAGAGTAAATTTGGATTGTGATCAGCAGTCAGTAGACCCCCTCTCTCTCCCAGTCGTTGATTCTCCAGTGCTGAGCGCTGCCGTGCCGGACATGCTGGATCTCCAGGAGGAGCTGGAGCCCAAGGCAGCAAAGTGGCACCATTGACATTGCCAATGCATTTTTCTCCATTCCTTTGGCAGCACAGTGCAGGCCTCAGTTTGCTTTCACCTGGAGGGATGTGCAGCACACCTGGAACCGACTGCCCCAGGGGTGGAAACACAGCCCCACCATCTGCCACAGGCTGATCCAGGCTGCACTGGAAAAAGAGAAAGCTCCAAAACATCTGCAATACACCAAGAACAGAATTGTGTGGAGTAACAGGGCAATAGAAGTATTTGAGAAAGGAGAGAGGATCATCCAGATTCTGCTGGAAGGAGGTTTCACCATCGAGAAGAGCAAAGTCAAGGGACCTGCCTGAGAGATCCAGTTCCTGGAAGTAGAGTGGCAAGATGGACAGAGCCAGATCCCCACTGAAATGATCATTGAGATCATCACAGTGTCTCCACCAACCAGTAAGAAGGAAACACAAGCTTTCCTAGGGGCCATAGGTTTTTAGAGAATGCATTCCTGAGTGCAGCCACATTGTGAACCCTCTCTACCTGTCACCCTGAGAAGAACACCTCCAGCTGTGGCCCTGAACACCAACAAAGCTTCACCCAGACCAAGCAGAAAATGGCTCATGCTGTGCCCTTGACCCAGTCAGGACAGGACCAGAGGTGAGGAATGTGCCTTACTCTGCAGCCAAGAACAATGGCTTGTCCTGGAGCCTTTAGCAGAAGGTGCCTGGGGAGACTTGAGGCCGAGGACTAGAATTCTAGAGTCAAAGTTACAGAAAGTTTCAAGCAAACTACGCTCATAAAAGAAACCAAAAACTCACCAAAATCTTATCTGCCCATAATAAGGAAGTTCAAGCCACCTCAAAAGAAATTATCACAAAAGCACAACTCCTCCTTGCACCCTGCCTCCCGGTGCTGGGGTGGGTGTTTAAAGAAAAGGCTCCTCTACCCACCACGACACCCACACCACATGGAGCCCATGGATTGCTCTCATCACACAGCACGGCCGGATTAGAAACACAAATCACCCTGAAATTTTAAACACAGTTAAAACCGGCCACAAGATAAAAACTTAAGTCTCACTAACAAAAAGGAGCAGAAACAAGTAACCAGGCTAAAAAGTTCCACCACACAACCAACTAGCAGCACAAGAAACACACTGTGCTCTTGTCACTGACAGTTTCTGTCTCATGGTTGAGATGAACCAGAAGTGGAAAGTGGCCGCAGGGAGCCCCACACGACGAGTCACACAAGCTACTGAAGGAGAAGGTGAATCAAGTGCACTTGCTGAACTCAAAGCCATTCAGCTGGCCCTGGACACTGCTGAAATACAGAACTGGCCAAAGCTCTACCTTTGTAATGCATCATATATAGTGACCAATGCTCTGTGGAGTTAGCTAGAAAGGTGAAAAAAGGCCAGCTAGCAACATAAAGGAAAACCAATTGAGGCTGCTGATGAGTGGAAAAATATTCAGTCACTCAGAGAAACTCTCTGTAAAAGTCCATCATGTAGACGGCCACGTCCCCAGAAGTCAGGCTAATAAAGAACACTAAAACAAGGAGCAAGTAGATCAAGCTGCAAAAATAGAGATGTCACAAATAAATTTAAATTACTAACATAAGGGAGAGTTGTTCCTAACTCAATAGGCCCACACTGCCTCAAGCTATCAAAGCAAAAATGCCACCTTAAGTAGGCACAAAACTGAAAAGCAGATTTAACTATAAATTGCATTTCTCAAGTTATCCATAACTGGAAGACATGTCTTAAAATCAAGCAAGTCAATACCATAAAGCCTCTCTAATATGGGGGGCAGTATTCCAAATATAAGTATAAAGAAGCCGAGCAAATGAACTACATCACACTGCCTCAAACCCCCCAAGGCAAGTGCTACGTGATCACAATTGTAGAAGCCACCACTAGACAATTAGAAACCTACCCTGTATCTCACACTACTACTCAAAACACCATCTGAAGCCCAAAAAAGCAAGTCCTATAAAGACACAGCACCCCTGAGAGAATCGTCAGAAAACAGGACCCATTTCAAGAACAGCCTTACAAACACCTCTGCCAAAAACCAGGATATTGAATAAATACATCATATCCCTTATTACACACCAGCTGCCAGATAGTTGAACTGTACAACAGACTACTTAAAATTACCCTAAAGGCACTTGGCAGGGAAACATCCAAAAATTCAGAAATGAACTTAACAAAAGCCACCTCAATAGTCAACACCTGAGAGTCCATCACTCAAGCAAGTCCTGCCCAGTCTGAAGCCTTGCACACAGTGCATGGGGATAAAGTCCCTGCAGTACACATAAAAGGTATTTTAAGACTGTTTAGATTAGGCCCACCTCAAGCAAAGGCAAACCAATCCGTACAATTGTTTTTGCTCAAAAACCTAGTTACACTTAGTAGGTAATGCAGAAAGATAAAGAAACCCATTGAGTACCACAGAAAAACCAAATCTTAAGTGAGATCTGTGTGTAAATTTTCAGAGTGGATAAAAATATATAGCAGAGTTGAAAGAAGGTAGTAATTAGGGTAGGATGCAGATGGTAATAGAATAAGGAGTAGATCATGTCTTAAGTTGCAATGCAAGATGCAAGAAAAAGTATACATTCTATCACCATCTGTGGAAACCAGCTGGAGCAGGGCTCCTTATCTCTGCCATGACCCATCCCTCACAACTCCTCCCCACAAGGAGTTATACCTCATGGGAGATGCCCCAACCAAGGAGAAAAGCCAAGTATTTCCTACCTAAATAAAATCTGAAATTTGAAACATCAGAGCAGACTTTCCCACTAAATTCCCAAAAGAAGACCAGGCCTATCTTCTTCACCACTGGATGTTACAAAAGTAACTACACCCTTCTCCAAAATCATTGCTCGAACAAAACCACATCTGTCACTCTAAGAACACTACAAGTACCCTTATTGAGACTGTAACCAACACCCTGAGCAACAGGATTACAGGCTGCATTCTGACCTTGCCAGTGTTTTCGTCTTCATATTACTATACTTTAATTTTAATTTTCCCAGTGAAAAACTGTTATTCTAAATTCCATATCTTTGCAAGGCAGCTCCTTAATTTCCAAGTCATATTAATTTAGAGGGAGGGAGTTTACATTTTCCGTTTCAAGAGAAGCTCCAGAGCTCCTCAGCAGACACCTGTCTTTCATCAAGACAGTGCCCTTCTGCAGCTCCATCCCCATGGCAGGATCCGCGCTGGATGATCCCCAGGGACCCCCGGTGGGCAGAGCCCCCCTGAGCCCTGGTGCTGCTGATCCGTGTTGGGAAGACACCTGGCTGGGGGCTGCACATCCTCGCCGTGGCCTGGATTTTCTTTGCATTTCTATTTGTCCTTCCCAAACCCCAAAACCAGGGTAAAAATAGAGATGTGAAATAACGACCTGCTTGGGGACACGGGGGGATCTTCCAGGGGATGCGGGGGACGCTCCGTTCCAGGGATTTGAGGGGTCCTGGAAGGGACCTGGGAGTTTCTCAGGGCGTTGGGCACCCCAGTTCCAGCGGCTCTGGCTGCACTGGGAGACCGCTGGGAGCTGAGGAGGAGCGGGAGGAAGAGGAGGAGCGGGAAGAGACGGAAGAGAAACAGCGGGAGGAAGAGGAGGGACACAGGAGGAGCGGCAGGAAGAGGAGGAGCGATTTTGGAACCACGTGTTCCCTCGCCGTCTCGCTGACGCCGCAGTTTCCCTGGGTCCGGCACCATCGCCGCCCAAAATCCCGCAGGTTAGCGGGGAGGGGGAGCTCGCTCCAAATCCATCATGAAGGGCTCCGGGAGGGTTTTATTTTGCGGTTCAGGGGATGTTTGGATCTTGCAGGAGCCCGAAGCCGAGCCGGACATGGCGCTTGCCGGATCTTGGCGGGTCCCATGTGGGATCGCCCGGTATCGGCTCTGGGGATCCCCGGCAGAGCCGTGGGGGAAGGCGGGAGTCCCGGAGCGGGGAGAGCACAGATGGGCGATCCCGGAGCCGGGGGACCCCCGGCAGCCTGGAGGGGTGCGGGAGGTTGGTGCTGAGCGGGCTCCGGGCCCCCGAGGCTGAAAGGCGCGCTGACTGCTCCAGCTGCCCTTGGGCAGCGCCACTATCAAACCCAACGCGCTCAGCCCTTGTTTTCATCCCCAAACCAGGATTTCCCAAACCTTGGCTGCACGGAGGAGGAGGCCATGAGGACGAGGTCGATGTCCCGGGAGCCGCAGGCAGGTGAGGATGAAGTCAGTGCCCCTTTCCCTCTGTTTCCTGCTCCATCTCCCAGCCCAGCACGGCCCCGGCTGCAGCACAGCCCTGGGGGGATCTCCTTGCCCTTCCCTCTGGCATGGAGGGAAATCCCATCCTGTCCTTGTCCTTCCTCCCCCAGACAAGGAGCTGAGCACGGACAGCAGGGAGGACAAATCCCCGCGGCACAGCCTCGGGCAAGAGGCCGTTTGCAGCGGCTCCACGGCGCAGGAATGCAACGGGGAGGAAAAGCCCCGCAGATCCCGCAGCAGGAGGGGCTGCAAACGCACAGCCCGGGGATCCCAGCAGGAAAGAGCCAGCCCGGGCCGGGGAGGCGGCCGGAGCTCGCAGCTGGGGCTGCGTGAGCAGCTTCACCATGGGGAGAAGCCCCACAAGTGCCTGGAATGTGGGAAGGGGTTCAGGCGGAGATGGAACATGGTAAAACACCGGAGAATCCACATGGGGGAACGGCCCTACGTGTGTGGGGAGTGTGGGCAGAGATTCACACAGAACTCAGACCTGACTGTTCACAAGAGGAGCCACACTGGGGAGAGGCCCTACGAGTGTGATAAATGCAGGAAGAGGTTTGAGAGCAGGTCCAGCCTTCTGAAGCACTATCGCACTCACTGGGATGAGAGGCCCTTCTGCTGCCGTGACTGTGGGAAGGGATTCAAGAAAAACTCCAACCTCGTCACCCACCAGCGCATCCACACTGGTGAGAGACCCTATGAGTGTCCTGAGTGTGGGAAGAGCTTCCCCAGGAGATTTACCTTGATCCAACACCAACGGAGTCTCCACTGAGAGAAGACCTGTGAGTGCCCCGAGAGCAGGAAAAGGTTCGTGCTGGCTCCCTGTGACCTGGATTTTCTTTGCATTTCTCTTTGTCCTTCCCAGACAGGCCCAGCGGCTCTGGCTGCACTGGGAGATGCTGACGGAGGTTCTGGGGCAGCTGATCAAGGACCCCCTGCCCTGACACCCTCCCCATTTCCCCCTGACCCAGCTCCCACTGTCCCCTGTCCAGGATTCTCCTCTTTCCACTGTCACTGCCCTTGCCCCCAGCCCATTCCTGTCTCACACCACTCCTGCCCCTGTCCCAGTTCAGATCCCATTCCCAGTGTCATTCCCTGTCCTGTATTCTCTGCCTGGTTACTGTTCACATATTCTCAGTCCCATATTCCCTGTCCTGTTCCCCTTCTTGTATTCCTGATCCCAGTCCCATTCCCATATTTCCATTTCTATATTTCCAGTCCCCTTCCCATATTCCCATTCCCAATCCTGTTGCCCTATCCCCATGTCTGTTCCCTCTCCTATATTCTAAATCTCCATCCCATATTTTCTTCCCAATTTCTATTTCGATATTTCCTGTTCTGTTCCCATATTCCCATTCCCTGTTCATGTTTTCATTCGCATTCCAATGTCCCTTTCCCAGTCCCCACTCTCTGCCCCTGTCCCTATTTCTGGTTGTTGGAGAGTAGAACAGAGAAGCCTCTCTGACTCCCTCCGAGAGAAAACAGTATGCAAGAATTAAATTTAAAATATTTTGAGAAGTACAAGAAACCACACAGACATTAAATAGATGTCTAAGTTTTAGTATAAGGAATTAGAAATATTAAGTAGTATAGATGTGAAGTAGAAGTTTAAATCTTAGTGTGAAGCACGTAGAAACATGTTTCAAATACTATCAAATGTAAAAGCTGTGGAATCTTCTATAAAATAGTGGCTGATTGAGACCTTATAAACTTAGTTCCAGACAAAATAAAATTACAATATAAATATTTTATATATTCTTCACATAGACCAGATAGGCCATATGCACAAGTTATATGTAGAGTTTAGTATTACGGAATTCTAATAGGTTTAGGAGAAATTCATCAGGTTCATGATTTTGGCTCATTGGGTAATTTGTCCAGAAAAATCCGTGTATTGGAGCCAGAGCTCTCTCTCACTCCTCCCTCGTCCCTCACTCTTTCCCCCACCATCACCATCACCATGGGAGAGAAGGAGAAGAGGAAGATGAAGAAGAAAAGAGCAGAAGAAGAAAGGCCAGGGAGCATCTGCCTCTGGAGACTCTGCACCAGCTGCAGCTTCGACCTCTTGCAGCAGAGAGCTGCTCCTGCTTCCATCCGGACTTTATGGCAGAGAGATTGAACAGGGACTGGAGAGCCTTGGGCTCTTTGCCTTTGGAGACTGATGTGCCTTCACAAGAAACAACTTTACAGCAGCCAGCAGCTGCTCTGCTCTGGGAAGATCTAAAGCCACAACCAATCCCCACAGCCGGTCCCAGTCCCGGTTGTGGACACTGCTGGAGGCCTAGGCACATTTTAGCTAGGCCTTTTTCTCAAGTTCTAAGTATTTTTCTCAGGCCATGAAACTTTCTCAGCCTCTAGCCAGGACTTTTCCCAGGCCAGAGACTCCTTCTTTACTGTAAACACAAAAGAAAGAATCATAACAGGGATAAACACCTGCAAGGTCCATGAGCAATTCAGGGAGCAGAGGTGTCTCCTTCTCTGACCAATGATCTGTTTGTATTTTGTTTTCCACGAACTGCCTTATTTAAGGCAATGGTTTCTTTCAATAAATTGCTCTTTCTTGCTCTTTTCTGCACCAAGCAAGAAAGTGTCTTGTTCCTGTTTTTTTGCTGATCCATAACCCTTCCACGGCAACAGAGCCAGACACAGCATCAGCAAATCACCACTGCTGTGTTTTGGCAGGACTTTGGTTCTGCACGTTCAAAGCAACAGCAGCTTGTAGGCATTTTTGTCACTGAAGCTCAGCACTGACCGAAGTGGCATTTTTAATGCACTCCCTAACTGCAAAACACCTTCAGACACACTTTAATGACAGACAGGCTGTGGGACCAGGGGGTTTCTGGACGGTCGCTGGACAGACTCAGGAGTTTATTATTTGCTGTTCTTCAGGGTTGTATTTTATTATAGGGCGTGGATATAAGAGAGAGCTTAGAGAAAAGTTAGAGATTAGAGGTAATAAGAGTGGAGAGGAGGAGCGGGGAGGGAAGGGGAGAAACAGGAACAGGAGAGGAGAGAAGAGAGAAGTAGAAACAGAAGATAAGAGAAATAGGGAGAAGAGAGAAGTAGAAGGATTTTCCATTTGCAGTACAATAAGTATTATTCCATAATGAATATTCTAAATTCCAATAACCAATCTAATACAATATACTAATTTCCTAATATTTGCATGCAACCTATAGGAACAACTAAATTACCATGTTTTGTGGCTTTACCCTTATCTTGAGATCTTTCCTGCCAGGCCTGAGACAGGATATCTCCTACTTCTTTGGCATGTGTGGTATTTGGTTTTATCTAAACAAAGGAAGAGGTCTCAAACCTTAACTATTTTCAGCATCTATGTCAAATACTGCTAACATCTCTATTTCATCTGTTGTTTCAGAACTGCTTGCTAGGCATTCATAAGTCTTTGCTATTCCTTCACCAACATCTCCCCCATTTCATTGAACAACAAAAATATTAGAAATTGTCTTGGTCATTATTTTCCTTATACACTGGAGTATGCAGGGTAAAAACACTAATAACACAACTATTACTGATAGAATAAACAAGCCTATTTTGCAAAGTTCCTTTAGCCAAGAGGCAAAGCCCCAACCTTCAAACAACCTGTCTAGCCAGGTTGGATCACTTGTAGTAATTTGGTTAGCTAAATACTTCAAATTTTGCAACTGTTTATGAATGGAAACAGAATGATCTGATAAATTCATGCAACACAATCCTTGAAAATCTTCACAGCCATGCCCATGAGCTAGTAAAAGGAAGTCAAGGGCTGCTCTGTTTTGTAGAGTGGCATATTTCACTGCTTCTTCATCTGTCAACAAGTCACTAATTGCAATTGATGTGGCATTTACTTCTTTACTGAGCCAAGATCCCAACTGATTTAACTGTCTCAGAGCAAATGTAGTGCTCACCTGAGGTAAAAAAATGCTTGTGATAATTGTCGTGCCAGAGTTCCACGGGCGAAAGTCACTTTCAAAATGATGTCCTGTGGAGGATCTGATTTTTCTATTTTTCTTTTTGACCACCTCTTTAACACTGGGGGCTATTATGGTAAGTTGTCCAAGTGCACAGGGGCCACCTTCTATATATGAAGGTATACCCTACCATGCTCTGTCTCCACAAATGAGCCAAATTCCCTTGGGAAATCATATTGGAAGTTTGCTAAATCGACTTGCGTGTGGCTCAAAATATGTGAGAAGTTTAGTTTGATTACACCAAAAAGTCACATTGCTATAAACTCTGTGATAGGGGGTAACATTTAAATGAGGACTGTCTCCTTCCATGAGATGAAAGAAATAACAACTGTTCATAGTTACTGAACCTAAGATTTCAAGCTCTTGGAGATCAAATTGATCAGCTTTAAAATTGTCAATGTAAGTTTGATGTCTTTGGCTGGGAGTTGGAGATGCATGATGATCATGATATGGCCAATACCTTTCAAGGGTGACATTGTCAAAACCCTCTGGCAAAGGTACTCCTACTAAACAGGCTGAAAAAGGTTTGTCAGGACTTGTGTTAGATAAGCAGATGGTGTCGGAGCCTGCTGACTTGGCTAAGGAAACCCAGATATTTGTCTTGAGTTGATTCACTGGTAACACTTCACTACAAAAGCTAAAACAAAGAAAGAAAAACAACATGCATTCATGCAAACAATGAAACTCCATTCTTTTCTTGAACTGTTTCTCTTGGTCACTTTCTCTCGATGATTCTGCACAGTTCAGGTCTGGGTGCTTGCTTCCTGGCTTCTCGCAGGATCACTGGCTGCTGTAGAGGCTTCAGCAGGTTTTGATGCACAGTGGGGCTTCACATTCTTTGCTGGCACCCACTTGAGGCCTCCATCTGTGGAAACACACGCAAACCCTTTTCCCCATGTTATGAGGTTTTATGGTCCCTCTATTTGTCCTGTTTCTAAGTTTCTAACCAAGACTGGGGGGGTGCTCCTTCAGTTTTGCTTTTCTGTTATTTAAAAAGTGTCTATAAATAGGAGGATCTGGCTCGTCTGCAGAGCTGTTCAAAAAATTGTAGACATACAATGCTTTATTTAGCCTCCTTTGAGGTGAGGCCTGAGGATCTCCCCCTTTCTGTTGATCTAAAATGCGTTTTAGAGTCTGATGTGTCCTTTCTATTATTCCCTGACCTGTGGGCGAATGAACAATGCCAAATGTATGGCAAATGCCCCAGTCATTTAAAAATGCAGCCAATTCATGTGAGGTATAAGAAGGACCATTATCAGTTTTGACCTCTTGGGGGATACCTAGATAAGAAAAGGGTTGTGAAAAATGCTGGCAAATATGCTCAGCTGTTTCCCCTGTATGCACAGAAGCAAAAATTGCATTTGAAAATGTATCCACAGAGACATGGATGTTTTTTTAATCTTCCCAAAGAGGGATACTTAGTAAAATCTGTTTGCCATTTCTGCAAGCTCTCCAACCCTCTTGGGTTGGTGGCTCCTGTAGCAGGAAGTGGCAGAACTAGCTGGCAGTCAGGGCAAGCTCGTACAATATTTTGTGCTTGCTCTAAGGTAATGTGAAAATCTCATTTAATTGCCTGTGCATTTTTGTGAAAGAATGCATGGCTCAATTTTGCTTGTTCAATAGTGTTAGGCAGAGTTATTGCAGCAAGCACTGAGGCATCTTCCTCATCAGAGACAGCTGATGCCAATGCATCTGCTCGAGCATTTCCCTCTGCCATAAATCTTGGGAGGCATGAATGGGCCCTTATGTGGGAAATAAAATAAGGATTAGTTCTGTGAGATAGGATTTGGTAAAGACAGGTAAGCCAAAGACATAACTTATCATTGTTCACATCCTTTAGAACTGATCCCTCAATTCTCTTGACAATATTAGCAACATATACTGAGTCAGTTATCAAGTTGAGAGGTTCTGGAAAGAGCTGAAAAGCCCTTACAACTGCTGCTAACTCTACAATCTGAGGAGAACCTTCAACCTTTTGAACATCTTGTTCCCAAGCTTTTGTTTCCATATTTTGCCATGCAACTACTGAATTGTGTGTTTGCCCTGATCCATCAGTAAAGACAGTAATTGCTTCTAAAGGTTCTTCACTGATCAGAGGTTTTTCTTTGTAGCATAATTTAGCTTTGATCATTTTGTGTGCCGGATAATGAATGGAGCAAACGCCTGGAAAATCAAGCAAGGCATACAGCAAGTCTTCTGATTTTTGCATTGCCCACTCAAAATAAGTTTTCTTCAGGGGCAAATAGATAATTGCAAATTCACAACCTGCTATTGAAAGAAGCCTTGCTCTACCTTTGATGATGATCTGAGACATCATTTGTAAAGGTGTGAGGATTGTCTTTGGCAACCTGTAAGAAATGAAAACCCATTCAATCATTAACAAGGGATCTTTTTGAGAGGGGTCCCATTGAAAGATGAGACCACACAGTCTCAGCTCTTGTCCTAAAATTGCACGGAAAAAGGGTTTATCTGGCATACAGCAATGTGCCTGCCTGGTTCGCAGGCCTTTTGTAATTTTTTCTAAGGCTTTGCAAGCTTCAGGTGTGAGAGACCATGGGGATCTAACGTTATTGTCCCCTTTCAACAAGTCAAAAAGTGGAGCAAGTTCATCAGCAGTGATTCCTAACACAGGTGTGACCCAGTTGATCTCTCCTAAAAGCTGTTGTAGATCCTGTAAAGTGTGAACCTCCGTCCGGATTTGTACTTTCTGAGGCACAATAGATTCTTCTGTCAATTTCCAACCCAAATATTTCCAGGGAGCAGTCTCTTGTATTTTTGATTCAGAAATCACCAGTCCTGCTTTTGTGATTTCAGCAACAACACTATCACGGGTTGTCTCCATTTGTTTCTGCGTTGGAGCTGCTATCAATAAATCATCCATATAGTGGATTATGAATGATTCTGGGAATTGCTCACGAACCGGAGATGAGGCACGGGCTACGTAATACTGGCAGATGGTTGGAGAATTTTTCATTCCTTGTGGCAAAACGAGCCAATGGTACCTTTGAAGTGGTTCCTGCAGGTTTGTGCTTGGAACAGAGAAAGCAAAGCAAGGTGCATCGTCTGGGTGTAGTGGTATGTTAAAGAAACAGTCCTTTAGATCGATAATGACAAGTGGCCAGTCTCTTGGGATCATGGAAAGGTTGGGCAGGACTGGCTGTAGGGCTCCCATGTCTTCAATCACTGCATTAAGTTTTCTGAGATCGTGTAATAATCGCCAGGTGCCAGAGGCTTTCTTGTGGATTACAAATATAGGTGAGTTCCATGGGCTGGTAGTGGGTGTGATGTGGCCTTTTTGCAGCTGTTCAGCCACTAGGTTCTTAAGAACACTCAGCTTATTGTTTGTTAGGGGCCACTGGGCTTGCCAGACGGGGGTGTCTGTTTTCCAGGTTAATTTTAAAAAGCTGAGTGTCTCAGTGACCCCTACTAAAAATCCAGTTCAATTCTGGCTCCCCATTGAGAAAGCAAATCTCTTCCCCACACTGTGATGTGTCTTTGCACTACATAGGGAAGAACCAATGCCTTTTTCCCGTGTGGTCCTGTAATGCTGACCACAGACTCACTCTGTAGGCATGGAGTTGCACCCCCAATGCCTGTGAAAGCACTTGGGGCAGTTATTAATTTCCATTCTGCTGGCCAGTAAGAGTAAGAAATCACAGTAACATCTGCCCCCGTGTCCACCATACCCTTGATTCTAACTCGAATCCCACCAACAGACTTTTCACAAGTCATCATGGGGCGTTGTGTACTTATGTGTTGAATCCAAAAAACTTCAGGGTTGTCCTGATTAAATGAGGGATCACAAGGTGGCATATGCTCTGTGGTCCCCATAAACAGTGCTATAGCATTAGCTATAGGGGCCTTAGGTGGATTATGCAAGGGAGGATAACAGGCATTAGCTAACACTCGTAGTTCTTCATAGCAGTTGACAAAAAATACACAAGGCAAAACAAGCAGTCCCAGAATACCATTCATCTCTTTGCCAATAACCAAAAAGTCCTGCCTGTATTGAAAAGTCCCAGTAATTCCTGTAGGGATATAGGTATAACTACTGTCCTTTAAAAATGTTATTGGCTTGGAGGCAGCCAAAGTGCACCAGAACCCTGGGGGCAGTAAGCCTGTGGCATAACCTGGGGTTCTGCTGGTGATGGAAGAGTTGGCGTCTGAGCTGGAGTATTTACAAATCCTCCCTCGGGGTTCTGTGGTGCCATAACTTGTTTCACCACGCGGTGGCGCTCCGCGCTCGTCTTCGAGTTTTTTGAATTGTTTTTCTTGCTTACATCAGGTTTGGCTCGGCACTGCCAGGAGATATGACGTCCTTTTTTACAGTTGGAGCAGCGATCCGATGTCTGCATCATTCTTCTAACTTCTGAGCAGTTCTTCATGATATGACCTGGTTTTTTGCAGAAATAACAGGATCCTGATGTGACAGCAGTAGGCATCACAGTCATACTGGTATTGTTTTGTTGAGAATTGAGGTGCAGAGCAGCCAGTATTTCTGTGAGTTTCTGATCACGTGCTTCTGCTTGTGCCGCTAATGCAGCAGTTTGTGATGTCTGAGCTGTGGGAACTCTTTCAAGTTGTTCTCCCAGGGTTTTACCAAGTTCGTTTGCTTGAATAGATGCCACCTGCTGCAAACTTCCTATTTTGTTGCAGGCATCTATCATTTCAGGCACTGTTGGCTTTTCCTTTGCTATTGCTTTAATAGCTTTTTTGCAGTCTGCATTGGCATTATTTTCAACAGTGTCTCGTACCATTATTGGATGGGCTATGTCATCAGAGCACTGTCTCTCAGCTGCCTGTATTACTCTATCCACAAATGTGGTAAATGGTTCAGATTGTTCCTGGGTTATGAGGTTATGTGCTTTTTCAAAGACTCCTGCCGATTGAATCTGTAAGAAAGCTCTGTGTGCCATTTTTTTAATGTCCTCTAGGGCTGTTCTAGGTAAATTCATTTGCTCCTCGTTCCTGTCATTGGGATGATCACCAGTCAGTTTGGTTAAGGTCAGGGCACGTAGTTCTATATCTGGACTGTCTCTGTATGCTGCTAGTGTCTCTGTGAGCATACGTTTCCATTTCAGTTCCCACAGTAGATACTGTGAGTCAGTAAGTGTTACTGTAGCCAGATTCTTACAATCATTGGGTGTAAGTGTATGTCCGTCTAACGTGCTCTTTAACGGCTGTTTGAAATAGGGGGATGAGATGCCATTGTCCCTCAAAGCTTTTCTTAATTTTTAAATTTCATGTGATGGGATGGGGGACCATCTTCTGGGACCCCCGGGCTGTGCATTAAATATGACCGGCATTGCTAACATATTAAGGCTTTCGTCTTTGCAGATATCGCGTCTGATTTCCTGCCAGTCAGTGGAAAGGAAATCATCATAATATTTCGGGAGGTTTATGTCTGGCGGATTTTTAGAATACAGTGTCTCGGTGTAAAGCGGAGATGCCTTTTGCAGAAACAGCAAAGCATTTGCGGGTGTAAAATAGTTCCTTGTTTGCTCCATTATTAACGGGGTGCTGTGACATCACCTCCCCCTCTGTCTTTTATAGCGAGTGTTCCAGGGTGTGATAATAAGGCTGAACTGGAGAATTCTGGTCCCGGGTTGGGTTGCGGTGCTGTAGGCGAGAGCGTGGCTGGAGCGCGGCGGGCCGGAGGCGGGGCTGCGGTGAAGGCGGCACGGCCGGATCCGGGACCGCGGCGGCGATGGGCAGCGGCGCGGGGAACGCGGGCTGCTCGGGAGGGTCGGGGACGGGGCACCGCGACGGCAGCGCCGGCACCGGACAGCAGCTGTGCAGCGACGGCTCGGGTGGTGGGGCGAGAGAAGGCAGGCGGGCCGGCGACGCGGCTGCAGCCGCGCTCTGGACGGGAGGGCGGGTCGGGGACGGGAGCTCCCCGGGGAGCGCTGCTGGCCGGGGCTGGGAAGCCGAGCCGAGGCATCGCCGGAAAAGGTTCCGGCGGTGGCATAAGCGGAGGGGAGGGCACGGGCAGCGGGGGGGATTCAGGGTGAGCCCCCCCCGCCTCGCGGCTGGGTACGGGGCTCGCCGCTGCTGGCTGGGATAGCAAGGCCGGTTGGAAAACGCGCGGGATGGCGGCAGCGCCGCGCCTTGGGGGAGGGGCCGCGAGGCTTCCAGGAGCGAGGGAGGGAGGCGGGGTCGGCGTGACGGGAGGGTCACTCTCCATTTCATCACTCTTCCTTTCCACCCTCCGCCCATAAAGGGGGGTTGGATGGTCCCCGTCTCCTTCCTCCCATCAAGGGGTCACCTCCTGAGAATCCCCCAGCATGACAGCAACAGACACACCCCCATCCCCAAACCCCAGAAGCATCCACCCTCGTCCTGTGTGGGAATGAGGAGTCAGGTCATCCCCATCCTCCTCCCATTACAGGGAGGGGCTGGGTGGTCTCTGCTCATGCTTACCTTGCTGTGGGTGGGGTGGTCTCCGTGAGCGGAGCAGTCTCTGGTGGGATCTCCACGCCCGTCGTTGCGGCTCCTCAACTACTAGAGGGTCCGGAGCGTTCTGTAGGGATGAGGGTCAGGTCATCTTCATCCTCCTCACTTTACTGGGAGGGGGCCGGGCCGTCTCCGTTCGTGGTTCGTGCTTACCTCGGTGTGGGTGGGGGGGTCTCCGTGGAGGGGAGCAGTCTCTGCTGGGGTCTCCATGCCCTTCATTGCTACGAGGGGGCAGCGGGTTCATCTCCGTCCTCGCCCACTGCCAGGAATGAGGGGTCAGGACATCTCCGCCCACTTCTCATTACTGGGAGGGGGCTGGGCTGTCTCCGTTCGTGGTTCGTGCTTACCTTGGCGTGGGTGGGGGGGTCTCCATGGAGCGGAGCAGTCTCTGGTGGGGTCTCCGCGTCCTTCGTTGCGGCTCCTCCGCTAAGCGGGGGCTGGATCATCTCCGCCCTCACCCACTGTGGGGATTAAGGCAACAGGGTCATCTCTGCCCACTTCCCATTACTGGGAGACGGCCGGGTTGTCTCTGTTCGTGCTTACCTTGCTGTGGGCTTGGGGGTCTCCATGGAGCAGAGTCACTGGTGGGGTCTCCGCGCCCGTCGTTGCCGCTCTTCCGCTATTGGGGGGGCGGGATCGTCTCCGTCCTCACCCACTATGGGAATGAGGGGGTCAGGTCATGTCCATCCTTCTCTGCCATGGAGGGGGCTGGGTGGTCTCTGTGCTTACCTCGGTATGAGTGGGGTCCTCTCCGTGGAGCGGAGGAGTCTCTGCTGGGGTCTCTGTGCCCTTCGTTGCTGATTCCCCACTACAAGGGGGCAGCGGGTTCATCTCCGTCCTCGCCCACTGTGGGAATAAGGGGTCAGGACATCTCCGCGCGCTTCCCATTACTGGGAGGGGGTGGGCTGGTCTCTGTGGTTCGTGCTTACCTTGGTGTGGGTGGGGGCGTCTCCATGGAGCGGAGCAGTCTCTGGTGGGGTCTCCACGCCCTTTGTTGAGGCTCCAATACTAAGTGGAAGCTCGGCCATCTCCGTCCTCGTCCTGTGTGGGAATGGGAAGAGGGGTCAGGACACCTCCGCCCGCTTCCCCTTACTGGGAGAGGGCCTGGGGGGGTCTCTGTTCATGAGTACTTTGGTGTGGGCTGGGGGGTCCCCATGGAGCAGCATCATCGGTGGGGTCTCCGCGCCCGTCGTTGCCACTCCTCCACTACTGGGGAGCGGGATCGTCTCTGTCTTCGCCCACTGTGGGAATGAGGGGTCAGATCATGTCCGTCCTCCTCCGCCACAGAGGGGTCCGGGTGGTCTCTGTGCTTACCTTGGTGTGGGCGGGGGTGCGCCCTGTGGAGGGGAGGAGTCTCTGCTGGGGTCTCCGCACCCTTTGTTCCTCTTTCACTGCTCTGCGGTGGGGCCGGCCATCGCCATCCTCCACCTAATATTGAGAAGAGCTGGGGTGTCTCTGTATGTACCTTGGGGTGGCCTGGGGGCGGGGGGATGGGGGTGGTCTCCGTGGAGCGGAGTCACGGGTGGGGTCTCTGTGCCCTTTGTTGCTGGACAGAGGGGGCAGAACGGATCTGTGCCCGCCCCGTGGGTCTCCTCCTGGCGCTGCTCGGGGATTCTCTCCCGGAGTCTCCTCCTCCCACCGCTGCCGCTGCTCCCGACCCGAGCCACCGCGGCTCTTTATATACCCACAACAAGCCCTGCCCTTTTTAGAAACACCCAATAGACATTGAGGAACAAGCGTGGGGGCGGAGCAGCCAACGTTCCACATTGTGAAGAAACAGAGAGGAGGCGTGGCCACAGTGTGACTGAGCGATATGATTGGTCAGGAGGAGGAGGATCCCAAAAGGGGCGTGGCTTGTGCCCAAGGTAGGGTAGGGCAGAGAGGTGTGAGGGTGGGGTGGGGGAGGGGCCGGGGTCACACCGGGATTTTGGGAGCAGCTCCGGGCACTCCTGGTGCCTCCGCAGCTCTCCTGGAGCCCCATCAGGCCCTGCAAGAAGCAGAGGAAGGGGTCTCTGCGGGTGGCCTGGCCAATAGGAGGGGTTTCTGGGGGCCCCAGTCCCATTTCTAGAGTGCCCCAAGCCAATGGGAGGGGTCTCTGGGGGTCCCAGCCAGGAGACAGGACTTCCAGTTGCTTTTCAAAGTGCAGTTGATTTTTCTTATCTTCTACAAAAAAGTGAGTTCTAGTTATAAGTGTCAACAGCACGGCTGGAAGTTGCAAAACTTCTGCCTACAAGGTCTTTTAAGGATTTATTCACCAATAAAACACTGCCAACACAGATATTTATGTTTAATTCCAAACTAAGATATTTAGTCTAATTGCAGTGTGACCTTTCTTAGCGAATCCAGTTCTGGCACACAGACCTAGTCTAAGACTTTTTGTCTCTTCTGCAACTACTTTTACTCTTTCTGTATCTTAAACTCTATAGCTGAACTTTTCTCATCTAAATACATCTCTGCTTTGAGTATTAAATCTACATTTTCGCTTCTAGCACCTAAGTTGGAAGATTTTCCCAAGGCCTCAGGTCAAATGCTGTGTTGTTTTCTAGACTTTGATTGACAGGCCCAATGTTGTGAGAATTCCTTGCATTTTGAATTCCAACAGAATCTCACAAACACGAGGCCCCATCGTGACACAACAGGGCCTGGTGGAACCCAGACCAGTGTTGACACCACAGAACCACACGGAAACGAGCCCCGTGCATTCCCCCTGTGTGACACGGCCAGAGACCCCCCAGCCCCATCATCCCCCGGTGTGACACAGCCAGAGACCCTCCAGCCCCATCATCCTCCGGTGTGACACGGCCAGAGATCGCCCAGCCCCGCCATTCCCACCCGGAGATTCCTGAGACCCCCCCAGTACCGCCCAGGGAGGAGGGGGACGGAGACACCACAAGCCCCCCGCGCTCCCCGCCCACCCGAGGGTCTCCGTCCGCCTCTGCACGGGGCGGGCGGGGCTGCGAGCTTGGTTTGAGTGGCGAGTGTCTCCTTGGGAGAGCAAAGATCAGGAACAACACTTGATGTGATTTTTTTTTTCAGCTTTATTTTGTGCTTATTTTTAGCCGGCCGGGACGATGGTCAAAACCCACCCATATGGGGGGGCCGGCGCGGTCCCTCGCTGTCCCGGGGCTTGTCTGTCCTTACCTGTGTTGATCCGGGGTGGTGTCCGACCCCCTGCGATTTGGGGCAGCTGGAGTGCTGTCCATCCACGTTACCGTTGGCACGCTGTGCTGTCTTGGTCGCCTTGGAGAAGGGGGATGCTCTGTCGGGGTCCGTCCTCCTCGCCCCCGGGAGGAAACTCTGTCGGGGTCCACCCTCCTCACCCCAAGGAGACAACCGGGGAGTGGGGTGCCTCCGTGCTTATCCTGTGTGGAGATGTGGGGAGGGGTCAGGTCACTGCGGTCTTTCTCTACCATGGAGGGGGAGCCGGGTGATCTGTGCTTATCGCGGTGTGCGCTGGGGGAGGGGGGTGGTCTCCGTGGAGTGGAGTCACGGCTGGGGTCTCCGCACCCTTCGTTGCCGGGCAGACGGCGCAGAGCGGATCTGTGCCCGCCCCGTGGGTCTCCTCCCGGCGCTGCTCGGGGCTCCGCCCCCGGGGTCCCCTTCTCCCGCCGCCGCCGCCGCCGCTGCTGCTCCCGACCCGAGCCCCTGGGGGGATGCTCTGTCGGGGTCCGTCCTCCTCTCCCTCGAGGGGATGCTCTGTCGGGGTCCGTCTTCCTCCTCGCCCCCGGAGGGATGCTCTGTCGGGGTCCGTCGTCATCCTCGCCCCTGGGGGGATGCTCTGTCAGAGTCCGTCGTCCTCCTCGCCCCGGGGGATGCTCTGTCGGGGTCCGTCGTCTTCCTCGCCCCCGGAGGGATGCTCTGTCGGGGTCCATCGTCATCCTCGCCCCTGCGGGGATGCTCTGTCAGGGTCCGTCGTCCTCCTCTCCCTCGGGGGGATGCTCTGTCGGGGTCCGTCGTCCACCACGCCCCCGGAGGGATGCTCTGTCGGGGTCCATCGTCATCCTCGCCCCTGGGGGGATGCTCTGTCAGAGTCCGTCGTCCTCCTCGACCCCGGGGGGATGCTCAGTGGGTCTCTGTCGTTGTCCGTGCCCCCAGGGGGATGCTCTGTTGGGGTCCGTCCTCCTCGCCTTGGGGGGATCCTCTGTCGAATCCATCGTCCTCCTCGGCCCAGGGGGAATGCTCTGTCGGTCTGGTCGTCGCCCTCGCCCCGGGGGAATGCTCTGTCAGGTCCATTGTCGTCCTCGCCCCCGGGGGGAAGCTCTGTCTGGGTCCACCCTCCTCTCCCCAAGGAGACAACCGGGGAGCGGGGTTTTTCCGTGCTTATCCTGTGTGGAGATGTGGGGGGGTCAGGTCACCGCGGTCTTTCTCCACCAAGGAGGGGGGGGCCGGGTGATCTGTGCTTACCGCGGTGTGCGCTGGGGTGGTCTCTGTGGAGCGGAGTCATGGGTGGGGTCTCCGCGCCCTTCGTTGCCGGGCAGACGGCGCAGAGCGGATCTGTGCCCGCCCCGTGGGTCTCCTCCCGGCGCTGCTCGGGGTTCCTCTCCCGGGGTCTCCTCCTCCTGCCGCCGCCGCTGCTGCTCCTGACCCGAGCCACCGCGGCTCTTTATATACCCCGAGCAAGCCCCGCCCCTTTTAGCTTTAGCCAATAGGCGTCGAGGAACAAGCGTGGGGGCGGAGCAGCCAACGTCCTGCATTGTGAGGTACCAATGAGGAGGCGTGGCCACAGAGTGACCGAGCGATCTGATTGGTCGGGAGGAGGAGAACTCCAAAAGGGGCGTGGCTATGGCCCAGGGGTCGGAGGGGAGGGGGCAGGTGTGAGGGTGGAGTGGGGGAGGGGCCGGGGTCACACCGGGATTTCGGGAGCAGCTCCGGGCGCTCCCGGTGCCTCCGCAGCTCTCCTGGAGCCCCGTCAGGCCCTGCAAGAAGCAGAGGAAGGGGTCTCTGCGGGTGGCCTGGCCAATAGGAGGGGTTTCAGGGGGCCCCACTCCCATTTCTAGACTGCCCCAAGCCAATGGGAGGGGTCTCTGGGGGTCCCAGCCAGGGGACAGGACTTCCAGTTGCTTTTCAAAGTGCAGTTGATTTTTCTGCTACAAAAAAGTGAGTTCTAGTTACAAGTATCAAGAGCATAGCCGTAAGTTGCAAAACTTCTGCCTACAAGGTCTTTTAAGGATTTATTCACCAATAAAACACTGCCAACACAGATATTTATGTTTAATTCCAAACTAAGATATTTAGTCTAATTGCAGTGTGACCTTTCTTAGCGAATCCAGTTCTGGCACACAGACCTAGTCTAAGACTTTTTGCCTCTCCTGCAACTACTTTTTCTGTATCTTAAACTCTAGAGCTAAACTTTTCTCATCTAAACACATGTCTGCTTTGAGTATTAAATCTACATTTTCGCTTCTAGCACCTAAGTTGGAAGATTTTCCCAAGGCCTCAGGTCAAATGCTGTGTTGTTGTCTAGACTTTGATTGACAGGCCCAATGTTGTGAGAATTCCTTGCATTTTGAATTCCAACAGAATCTCACAAACACGAGGCCCCATCGTGACACAACAGGGCCTGGTGGAACCCAGGACAGAGTTGACACCACAGAACCACACGGAAACGAGCCCCGTGCATCCCCCGGTGTGACACGGCCAGAGACCCCCCAGCCCCATCATCCCCCGGTGTGACACGGCCAGAGACCCCCCAGCCCCATCATCCTCCGGTGTGACACGGCCAGAGATCGCCCAGCCCCGCCATTCCCACCCGGAGATTCCTGAGACCCCCCCAGTACCGCCCAGGGAGGAGGGGGACGGAGACACCACAAGCCCCCCGCGCTCCCCGCCCACCCGAGGGTCTCCGTTCGCCTCTGCACGGGGCGGGCGGGGCTGCGAGCTTGGTTTGAGTGGCGAGTGTCTCCTTGGGAGAGCAAAGATCAGGAACAACACTTGATGTGATTTTTTTTTTCAGCTTTATTTTGTGCTTATTTTTAGCCGGCCGGGACGATGGTCAAAACCCACCCATATGGGGGGGCCGGCGCGGTCCCTCGCTGTCCCGGCGCTTGTCTGTCCTTACCTGTGTTGATCCGGGGTGGTGTCCGACCCTCTGCGATTTGGGGGAGCTGGAGTGCTGTCCATCCACGTTACCATTGGCACGCTGTGCTGTCTTGATCGCCTTGGAGAAGGGGGATGCTCTGTCGGGGTCTGTCCTCCTCGCCCCCGGGAGGAAACTCTGTCGGGGTCCACCCTCCTCACCCCAAGGAGACAACCGGGGAGTGGGGTGCCTCCGTGCTTATCCTGTGTGGAGATGTGGGGAGGGGTCAGGTCACTGCATACTTTCTCTACCATGGAGGGGGAGCCGGGTGATCTGTGCTTATCGCGGTGTGCGCTGGGGGAGGGGGGTGGTCTCTGTGGAGCGGAGTCATGGGTGGGGTCTTTGCGCCCTTCGCTGCCGGGCAGACGGCGCAGAGTGGATCTGTGCCCGCCCCGTGGGTCTCCTCCCGGTGCTGCTCGGGGCTCCTCTCCCGGGGTCCCCTTCTCCCGCCGCCGCCACTGCTGCTCCCGACCCGAGCCCCCAGGGGGATGCTCTATCGAATCCATCGTCATCCTCTCCTTCGGGGGGATGCTCTGTTGGTCTCCGTCATCGCCCTCGCCCCCGGGGGGATGCTCTGTCGGGGTCCGTCATCCTCCTCGCCCCAAGGGGATGCTCAGTCGGGGTCCGTCGTCCTCCTCGACCCGGAGGGATGCTCTGTCGGGATCCATTGTCATCGTCGCCCCTGCGGGGGGATGCTCTGTCAGGGTCCGTCGTCCTCCTCTCCCTCGGGGGGATGCTCTGTCAGGGTCTGTCGTCCTCCTCGCCCTCGGAGGGATGCTCTGTCGAGATCCATCGTCATCCACGTCCCTGGGGGGATGCTCTGTCAGGGTCCGTCATCCTGCTCTGTCTCGGGGGGATAATCTGTCGGGGTCCGTCGTCCTGTTGGAATTCAAAATGCAAGGAATTGTCACAACATTGGGCCTGTCAATCAAAGTCTAGAAAACAACACAGCATTTGACCTGAGGCCTTGGGAAAATCTTCCAACTTAGGTGCTAGAAGCGAAAATGTAGATTTAATACTCAAAGCAGACATGTATTTTGGTGAGGAAAGTTTAGCTATAGAGTTCAAGATACAGAAAAAGTAGTTGCGGGAGAGGCAAAAATTCTTAGACTAGGTCTGTGTGCCAGAACTGGATTCGCTAAGAAAGGTCACACTGCAATTAGACTAAATATCTTAGTTTGGAATTAAACATAAATATCTGTGTTGGCAGTGTTTTATTGGTGAATAAATCCTTATAAGACCTTGTAGGCAGAAGTTTTGCAACTTACGGCTATGCTCTTGACACTTGTAACTAGAACACTTTTTTGTAGAAGAAAAATCAACTGCACTTTGAAAAGCAACTGGAAGTCCTGTCCCCTGGCTGGGACCCCCAGAGACCCCTCCCATTGGCTTGGGGCAGTCTAGAAATGGGAGTGGGGCCCCCTGAAACCCCTCCTATTGGCCAGGCCACCCGCAGAGACCCCTTCCTCTGCTTCTTGCAGGGCCTGACGGGGCTCCAGGAGAGCTGCGGAGGCACCGGGAGCACCTGGAGCTGCTCCCGAAATCCCGGTGTGACCCCGACCCCTCCCCCACTGCACCCTCACACCTGCCCCCTCCCCCCCGACCCCTGGGCCCTAGCCACGCCCCTTTTGGAGTTCTCTTCCTCCCGACCAATCAGATCGCACGGTCACTCTGTGGCCACGCCTCCTCATTGGTATCTCACAATGCAGGACGTTGGCTGCTCCGCCCATACGCTTGTTCCTTGATGCCTATTGGCTAAAGCTAAAAGGGGTGGGGCTTGCTCCGGGTATATAAAGAGCCGCGGTGGCTTGGGTCGGGAGTAGCAGCGAAGGCGGCAGAAGGAGGAGACCCCGGCAGAGGAGCCCCGAGCAGCGCCGGGAGGAGACCCACGGGGCGGGCACAGATCCGCTCTGCGCCGTCTGCCCGGCAACGAAGGGCGCGGAGACCCCACCCATGACTCCGCTCCACAGAGACCACCCCAGCGCACACCGCGGTAAGCACAGATCACCCGGCCCCCCCTTCCATGGTGGAGAAAGACCGCGGTGACCTGACCCCCCCACATCTCCACACCCCGCTCCCCGGTTGTCTCCTTGGGGAGAGGAGGGTGGACCCAGACAGAGCTTCCCCCCGGGAGCGAGGAGGACGACGGACCCCGACAGAGCATCCCCCGGGGCGAGGTCGTCAATGGAGACCGACAGAGCATCCCTCCTGGGCCGAGGATGACGATGGACTCGACCGACCATCACCCGGGGGCGAGGAGGACGGACCCCAACAGAGCATCCCCTCGAGGGAGAGGAGGACGGACCCCGACAGAGCATCCCTCCGGGGGCACGGACAACGACAGAGACCTACTTAGCATCCCCCTGGAGTCGAGGAGGACGACGAACCCCGACAGAGCATCTCCCTGAGGGAGAGGAGGATGACGGACCCTGACAGAGCATCCCCCCAGGGGCGAGGATGACGATGGACCCCGACAAGCATCCCCCCGGGGCGAGGGGGATGATGGAGACCAACAGAGCTTACCCCCGAGGGAGGGGATGACGATGGACTCGACAGAGCATCCCCCCGGGGGCTCGTGTCGGGAGCAGCAGCAGCGGCGGCGGCGGCGGGAGAAGGAGACCCTGGGAGAGGGGCCCCAAGCAGCGCCGGGAGGAGACCCACGGGGCGGACACAGATCCGCTCTGCGCTGTCTGCCCAACAACGAAGGGCGCGGAGACCCCACCCGTGACTTCACTCCACGGAGACCACCCCCCTCCCCCAGCGCACACCGCGATAAGCACAGATCACCCGGCTCCCCCTCCATGGTAGAGAAAGACCGCAGTGACCTGACCCCCCCACATCTCCACACAGGGTAAGCACGGAGTCACCCCACTCCCCAGTTGTCTCCTTGGGGTGAGGAGGGTGGACCCCGACAGAGTTTCGCCCCGGGGGCGAGGAGGACGGACCCCGACAGAGCATCCCCCGAGTGTGAGGAGGACGATGGACCCTGATAGAGCATCCCCCCAGGGGCGAGGATGATGATGGACCCCGACAGAGCATCCCCCTATGGGCCAGGGCTATTCCGGAGACCAACAGAGCATCCCCCCGAAGGAGAGGATGACGATGGACTCGACAGAGCATCCCCCTGGGGGCTCGTGTCGGGAGCAGCAGCGGCGGTGGCGGGAGCAGGAGACCCCGGGAGAGGAGCCCCGAGCAGCGCCGGGAGGAGACCCACGGGGCGGGCACAGATCCGCTCTGCGCCGTCTCCTGGCAATGAAGTGCGCGGAGACCCCACCCGTGACTCCACTCCACGGAGACCACCCCCCTCCCCCAGCGCATACCGCGATAAGCACAAATCACCCGGCCCCCAGTCCATGGTGTTGAAAGACCTCGGTGACCTGACCCCTCCCCACATCTCCACACAGCATAACCATGAAGACACCTCGCTCCACGGTTGTCTCCTTGCAGTGAGGACGGTGGACACCGTCAGAGCATCCCCCTGAAGCCAGGATGACCGACACTGGGGTGAAGATGACGGACACCCACTGGAGCATCTTCCGAGTGGACTATGCACAACGGATACCGACACAGCTTCCTCTTGTGTTGTGTCCACAAGCCTGCCCCCTCCCTGCCCTTTCCATCGACCGGAGCCTCCCCCTGGGCAGTGACACCGACGGCAGACACCGACACAACTTCTCCCCCTGTCGAAGGCGACAGCACAGTGTGCCAAAGGTAAGGTGGATGGCGAGCACACCGGTGCCCCCAAATTGAAGGGGGTCGGACAGCACCTCGGATCTACACAGCTACGGACAGACAAGCACCGGGACAGTGAGGGGCCGCGCCGTACCCCCTCAACGGAGGGTTTTGACCATCAGCCCGGCCTGTTAAAATTAAAGACAAAATAACGTTGAAAAGAAATCCAATCAAGTGTTGTGCCTGATCTTTGTTCTTCCAACGAGTCACTTGCCACCCAAACCAAGCTCGCAGCCCCGCCCGCCCTGTGCAGAGGAGGACGGAGACCCTCAGGCGGGCGGGGAGTGCGGGGGGCCCAGGGGTGTCTCAGTCCCCCTCCTGCCTGGGTGGTCCTGGGGGGGATCTCAGGACTCACCTGGCGGGAATGGTGGGGCTGGGGGGGTCTCTGGCTGTGTCACACTGGGGGATGATGGTGCTGGGGGGGGTGTCTGGCCGTGTCACACCGGGGGATGTTCTATCTCGTGCCCACTTATCGGTGGCATCTCTGCCCTGATGACCTGAGGCATTGTGGGCCCATCGAGGCACGAACAACTCTCCCTTGTGCTCCCAATCAAGGTCTATCTTTGACACCCCTATCTTTGCAGCTTGATCTACCTGCTGAGTATCATGCTGCTCTTCATTGGCTCTACTTTTGAGGACATGTGTGTCTACATGGCAAACTTTCACAGGTAGCCTCTCTACCCGAGTGGCAATGTCTTTCCATTTCTCAGCAGCCCAAATTGGTTTCCCTGTGTGCTGCCAGTTTGCCTCTTTTCATCTCTTCAGCCCTTCCCGAAGAGCATTGACTGCCATCCAGGAATCCGTATACAAATAGAGCTTTGGCCACTTCTCTCTTTCTGCAATGTCTAGGGCCAGTTGGATGGCTTTAAGTTCAGCAAACGGACTTGATCTGCCCTCTCCTTCAGTGGCCTCTGCAACCTGTCGTGTGGGGCTCCATACAGCTGCTTTCCACCTCCCATTCATCCCCACTATGCGACAGGAACCGTCGATGAACAAAGCATAGCATGCTTCCTCTGCTGGTAGCTGGTTGTATGGCGGAGCTTCCTCAGCCTGTGTCGCTGGTTCTTGTTCCTCATCTGCAACACCAAAATCTTCAGCTTCTGGCCAGTTTGTAATTATTTCCAAAATCCCAGGGCGATTTTATTTTCCAATCCGGGCGTACTGAGTGATAAGGGCAATCCACTTGCTCCATGTAGCACTCGTGGCATGGTGGGTGGAGGGAACCTTTCTGCTGAACATCCACCCCAGCACTGGCAGTCGGGGTGCCAGGAGAAGCTGTGCTTCCGTACCAATCACTTCTGAAGCAGCTTGGACTCCCTCATAGGCAGCCAGGATTTCCTTCTCTGTGGGAGTGTAATTACCTTCGGACCCGCTGTAACTTCTGCTCCAGAATCCCTGGGGTTGGCCTCAGGTCTCACCAGACACCTTCTGCCACAGGCTCCAAAACAGACCATGGTTCCCAGCTGCAGAATAGAGCACATTCTTTACCTCCGGTCCTGTCCTGACTAGGCCAAGAGCTGCTGCATGGGAAATCTCCTGTTTGACCTGGGCAAAGGCTTGCTGCTGTTCAGGACCCCAGTGGAAATCGTTCTTCTTGCAAGTGACCAGGTAGAGAGGGCTCACAATCTGGCTGTACTCAGGGATATGCATTCTCCAAAAGCCGATGGCACCTAGGAAAGCTTGTGTCTCCTTCTTGTTAGTAGGTGGGTACATAGCTGTAATCTTGTTTATGACATCAGTAGGAATCTGACGCCGTCCATCTTGCCACTTTGCTCCCAGGAACTGAATGTCCTGAGCAGGTCCCTTAACTTTACTCTTCTTGACGGCCAAGCGGGTTTCCAGAAGAATTTGGATAATTTCCTATCCTTTCTCAATCTCTTCCACTGCTGTGTTTCCCCATACGATGAAATCATCAACATATTGTAGATGTTTAGGAGCCTCACCCTTTTCGAGTGCAGCCTGAATCAGTCCGTGGCAGATCGTGGGGCTGTGTTTCCACCCCTGGGGTAGTCGGTTCCAGGTGTACTGCACACCCCTCCAGGTGAAAGCAAACTGAGGCCTGCACTCTGCTGCCAAAGGAATAGAGAAGAATGCATTTGCAATGTCAATGGTGGCATACCACCTTGCTGCCTTGGACTCCAACTCATACTGGAGTTCCAGCGTGTCCGGCACAGCAGCGCTCAGCGGTGGAGTCACCTCATTCAATGCCCGATAGTCCACAGTCAGTCTCCATTCTTCATCAGATTTGTGCACAGGCCAAATGGGGCTGTTAAAGGGTGAGTGACTTTTGCTGACCACCCCTTGGCTCTCCAGCTCTCGGATCCTCTTATGAATAGGAATCACAGCATCTCGTGTTGTTCTCTACTGCTGGTGGTGCACTATTGAAGTGGCAATTGGTACTCGTTGTTCTTCTCCCTGCAGAAGTCCTACTGTAAATGGATTCTCAGATAGTCCAGGCAAGGTGTTCAATTGCCGGATGCGCTCTGCCATCACAGTTGCAATTCCAAATGCCCATTTTAGTCCTTTTGGGTCCTTAAAATACTCTCTCCAAAGGTAATCTATGCGTAAAATACATGGGGCCTCTGGACCAGTTATAATAAGATGTTTCTTCCAATCCTTTCCAGTTAAACTCACTTCCGCTTCCACCAGGGTGAAGTCCTGCGATCCACCTGTCACGCCACCAATTGAAACAGAGTCTGCTCCCATGTATCTTGATGGAAGTATCGTACACTGTGCACCTGTGTCCACTAAAGCTTTATATTTTCATGGTTTTGAAGTGCCAGGCCATCAAATGCACACGGTCCAAAAAACACGGTTCTCCCTCGCCTCCCCCTGGCTAGAGACAGGGCCCCTCTAAGCCTGTTCTCCATCTTTTCTGGGACATACATCTTAGAAGTTCCCTCAAGAGAGTCAGACGTCATTATCAGTATCACTTTCGGCACTTTGGCTGCGAGAAACAGGAGCGGCTTTCCTTTTGGTGGAACTTCCTCTTTCAATCTTTCCTTCCTTCAAATCCCGCACTTGTTTTGCCAGAGCAGCTGTAGGCTTCCCATCCCATCTTCTCATGTTCTCTCCAGAATCCCGCAAGAAAAACCACAATTCAGCTCAGGGAGTGTACCTCCTCTCCCAACTGGGGGAACCTCTGCGTTGGGTACCAGGGTTTCTAATCTGTACAGCTGAGATTTGGAGGAGGTCCTCCTTAATCTCCTCCCAGAGTCTCCAATGATTTTCCTCTATCTTATCTTCTACATCTTGCAAGCGTGTTTCCACAGCTGCAATTCTAGCATGAGTCACGCCATGTACTGCATCTGCAGATGCACAAAGCTTCTCTGCCGTATCGAGTACTGTCTCATACACCTCATCTCTCTTCATTATTGCTAGGGCAGACGCATATTCAGGTGGCCCAAGCCACACGAGTTTTCTCCACATCACCGGTGTGCATGGTACCAGGTCTGGATTTCTATTTTTTATGTCATCTGAAAAAATAATTTCTGCTACTGCCATTTCCCTGAGGTGTTGGAACCCCCACTCTATGGTTTTCCATCGGGTCTGCTGCACATATAGGTCATCTGCACACAGATATCTTTGTGCCACTCTATCCAGGACCCGTGCCCAGAGGCTTTGAGGGTTAGCTCCCCTCATCACGCCTTGGTCGATAACAGGATCGTGGGACAGAGGCGCCAAATGTCTCGCTTCAGAACCATCCAAAACTGTGGCCTCACCTGCCACATCCCACAGACAAACTAGTCATCTGATTATAGATTCATCAGGTAGCTGGGTGTAATCTTTTCTTAAACCATGAAGATCCTTTAGGGAAAGGGACTCATTATTGCTCTCTGCTCTCCCACTATTTGTTTTGACTCCTGATTTTACATCAGGAGGTGTTGAAGGTCCCTCTCCAGCATCATCATCATCATCATCATCATCCACCGGCCGATCGTTCTTCTTGGTGCACTTCCCACTTCTTGTGCTGGTAGCCACAGCCATTGGTTGGGGCTTATTATCCAGTTTAGCTGCTGGGTTTCGGCTTAGGGGGTTGGCAGCAACCTGAGTAACTGGGATAGTAAATAATTTATCTCCCTGTTCCCTTTCCTTTGTCTTCTGCCCTATAGTGCCTAGCAGGGTGCGTTATGCATGTGCCAGGGCCCAGCTCACTCTAATAATGCTTTTCTCTTTGGAACCATCCTGGCACTTCCCCTTTAAGTATCTTACAACCTCAATTGGATCTTGAATCTGTTCAGGAGGGAATTCACAGATTATGGGGTCAGAAAATTCTTTTAAAATCTGGCCCATTTTCTCCCATTTGCCATTCCACTCAAGATTCCTCCTGCTTAGCTTGACTCCTAAATTAGGACTCTTCTCAGTCCCTTTAGAAATATCGGCCTTTATTCCATATAAACTGCAGATGGTGTAACAAAGACTTATTAAATTAATTGCCAGAAAGATGTTTTCCTTAATATTCAGGGAGATCTGAATGCTTTCTAATAAAGATGTAACTGATTCAGAGGAGAGGAAAGGAAATAAAGGCAGGAAATCCTCTTTGCCTGCTTTTCCTCTGATAAATAACACAAACCATGATTTATACATTCCTGAAGCAGATCCCAACATTCTTATAAATCTACTGTATGCCATTACCACCAAGCCTAGCCCGATGAGTATTTTTGTTAATACCCCTTGAATACAAAAACTAGGTATTGAAGACAACACCGGAGCTATCTCTGAATAAGTAAACAAACCCAAGGACCACAACGGTATTAACACTTCAAAGAAACCTAACGACCACACATACAAGCAGGCTCCCACAACAAAAGACATTCTGGATTCAATAGATGTACCAATACCAACAGTTGAAAACAAAGTATTATTAGAATAAAGTTTTTTCCACTTTTTCTGGTTTCCCTGTATAAGCCACCAAAAGAATTTGTCCAAGTTTAGGACAAATTTAGGAAAAAAAGAACTCCAAAGGCCATTCCCCCCTTACAATTCCTTCCTTCACCGGGCTCGGAAAGAATTTTCTTCAGGGGAAAGTGGAAAAAACTTTTTTATTAACAAAAATACAAAAAAACACTTCCCAGCACAGACCCAGATAAGACAAACTCGGCTGATCTTCGCCGGGAAGGCCGGCAGAGCTTCTTGGGCAGACTGCCAGAGGTGGTCTTCGAAGTTCAGATCCGTGTCCTCTGGAACTGGTTCAAATCTAAGGGATGAGGAGGAGGGGGAGAGGGAGAGGGGCAGCTGGGAGCAAGCTAAAGTGAGCCTAGGGCAAGAAAAAGCAAGCCCAGGTCAAACAAAAGCTAGCGGGGGGCAGCTCAAGCAGCGGGGGGCAACTTAAGCAACGGGGGGGCAGTACCTAGAGCAGCAGTGGGGGGCAGCTAAAGCAGCAGCAGCAGCAGGCCAGCAGAAACACCACCCTAGATAAAACGGCCCGAGGGAGGGGCCGGCAGCTCCATGGAGGGAGCAGGGAGAGGAGTTAGTCAAAACATCAACCCATAACCAGGCTTCTCACTGGTAGCACTATAGTCTGCAAGAAATCCTGACCCATAGAAAAATTTAACAGGCAGGATCCCAGTCGCAGGCACAGGGCCCTGGACACAAACAGAGCTTTATTTCCCAGTGAAATTAAGCTCAGTTCACCACTTACGTAATTTCAATTTAGAGGAGGTGTTTGGATCTCAAATAAAAACCAGGCTTCAAAGTTGTGGCATCTTTGGTCTGGGAGAAAAGTAGTTCAATATGGAATTTCAGCAGGGAGAAACCCAGTGTAAGGCACAGGCCATGGACACAAACAGGGGCCCTTTTCCCTTTGAAAAGAAACACACCCTCCCAGTTTCCTAATAACTTTTGGAGCAAATGTTTACGACTCTACTTGTAACCAGGGTTTTAAGTGTTGGCAACTTTAGTCTGGGAGAAATCCTGAACCATAGGGAAATTTAACAGGCAGAGCCAAATCTCTGTCCCAGGACCCTGGAGAAAAATGAGGGGCTTTTTTCTCTGTAAAATAAAGCTCACTTCATCACTTTTGTAATGTCTATTTAGAGGAGGCTTTTGGCACTCAAAGAATAACCAGGCTTCTAAGTGGTGGCATCTATAGTTTGGAATCAATCCTGATCCATGAGGAAATATAACAGGCAGAAGCCCAGTCTCAGTTCCAGGGCACTGAACAAAAAAGAGGGTCTTGTTTCTCTGTAAAATAAAGCTCACTTCATCACTTTTGTAATGTCTATTTGGAGGAGGCTTTGGCACTCAAAGAACAACCAGGCTCCTAAGTGGTGGCATCTTTAGTCTTCAAAAAATCCTGTTTCATATGGAAATTTAACAGTGAGAACCCCAGTCTCATTCCAAGGGCCCTGGACACAAACTGAGTTTTATTTCTCAGTTAAATGAAGCTGAATTCACCACTTAATGTAATTTCAATTTAGGGGGTGTTTTTGGCACTCTAAGCACAACCAGTCTTCTAAGTATTGGTGTTTTTAGTCTGGGAGAAAAGGAGTGCAATATGGAATTTTAGCAGGGAGAAGCCCAGTCTCATTCCCAGGGCCCTGGACCCAAACTCTTGTTTACCTCTCAGTGATATAAAGCTCAATACACCACTTTTGTGGTGTACTTTATTAGACAGCGAAACCAGCTCCTGTTTTTTTGTCTAGGGCCCTGGGACAGAGATTTGGCTTCTGCCTGTTAAATTTCCCTATGGTTCAGGATTTTTCCAGACTAAAGATGCCACCATTTAGAACCCTGGTTACAAGTGGAGTCACAAACATTTGCTCCAAAAGTTATTAGGAAACTGGGAGGATGTGTTTCTTTTCAAAGGGAAAAGGGCCCCTGTTTGTGTCCATGGCCTGTGCCTTACACTGGGTTTCTCCCTGCTGAAATTCCATATTGAACTACTTTTCTCCCAGATGAAAGGAGCCACCACTTTGAAGCCTGGCTGTTCTTTGAGTGCCAAACACCTCCTTTAAATAGACATTACAGAAGTGGAGAACTGAGCTTCATTTCACTGGGAAATAAAGCTCTGTTTGTATCCAGGGCCCTGTGCCTGCGACTGGCTTTCTGCCTGTTAAATTCCTCTATGAATCAGGATTTCTTGCAGACTAAAAATGCAACCAGTGAGAAACCTGGTTGTTCTCTGAGTGCCAAAAGCCTCCTCTAAATAGACATTGCAAAAGTCGTTAGTTGAGCTTTATTTCTCTGAGGAATAAAGCCGAGTTTGGGTCCAGGGCCCTGGGACTGAGACTGAGGGGGGATGCAGTACCAGTTTTGTCCACAATGGGTCAGCACTACTGGGGTTAGGGGGAGCGGTTGCAGGACCAGTTTTGTCTAAAAAGGGGCAGCACGATTGAAGGGGGGGTTGGGCCGCTGCAGTTCCGGTTGAGTCCACAAGGGGGCAGCTCTAATGGGAGGGCTGCAGTACCGGTTTTGTCCACAGGGAGGCAGCACTTCTGTGGGGGGGGGGGGCTGCAGCACCGGTTTTGTTCACAAGGGGGCAGTACTTCTGTGGGGTGGGAAGGCTGCGATACTGGTTTTGTCCACAAGAGGGAAGCACTACTGTGGAAGGGCTACTTTACTGGTTTTGTCCAAAAGGGGGAAGCAATACTGAAAATGGGGGGCTGCAGTTTCGGTTTTGTTTACAAGGCGGCAGCAGTACTGGGTGGGGGGGCTGAAGTTTCGGTTTTGTCCACAAGAGGGCAACACTACTTGGGGGGAGCTGCTGTACTTGTTTTGTCCACAAGAGGACAGCACTACTGGTGGGGGGGGCTGCAGTATCTGTTTTTTCCACAAGGGGTCTGCACAACCGAAAAAGGGGGGAGGGGGTGCAGTATCCCTTTTGCCTACAGGGGGGAAGCACTACTGAAGGGGGAGGCTGCAGTACCACTTTTGTCCACAAGAGGGCAGCATTACTCAAAGGGAGGGGGGCTGCAGTACCGGTATTGTCCAGAAGGAACGAGCTTTACTGGAGGGGGCTGCAGTACCGGTTTTGTCAACAAGGGGGCAGCACTACTAAGGAGAGGGGGCTGCACTACCGGTTTTATCCACAGGGGGCAGCACTAGTGAGGAGGGGGCTGCAGTACTGGTTCTGTTTACAAGAGGGCCGCACTGGTGGGTGGGGGGGCATCACCAGTTTTGTCAACAAGGGGGAAGCACTACTGAAAGGGGGGTGGGGGAAGTACTGGTTTGGTGCACAAGGGGGTAGCACTACCTGGGGGAGGGGAGCAGTACCGGTTTTTTCCACAAGAAAGCACTACTGTGGTGGGGGAGGCAGTACCGGTTTTTCCCAAAAGGGGGCAGCACTAGTGGTGTGTGGGGTGCAGTACCGGTTTTGCCCACAAGGAGGCAGCACTATTGAAGGGGGAGTCGGCAGTACCGATTTTGTCCACAAGGGGTCAGCACAACTGCGGGAAGGGAGGCTGCAGTAGCGGTTTTGTCCCCACTGGGTCTGCACAATGGAAAGAAGGGGCGTGCAGTACCTCTTTTGTCTACAGGGGGGAAGCACTACTGAAGGAGGTGGCTGCAGTACCAATTTTGTCCACAAGGGGGCAGCACTACTGAAATGGAGGTCTGCAGTACTGGTTTTGTCCAGAAGAAAGCAGCACTGCTGGAGTTGGGGCTGCAGTACATGTTTTGTCCAAAAAAGGGCTGCACTACTGAAAGGGGGTTGGCTGAAGTACATATTTTGTTTAAAACGGGGCAGCACTACTGAGGGAGGGGATGGCTGAAGTGCCGGTTTTGGCCACGAGGAAGCAGCACTACTGAGGGGGGTGGAAAGTTTCCAGTACCAGTTTTGTCCAAGAGGGGGCAGCAGTAGCTAAAGGGTGGGGCTGCAGTACCTGTTTTGTCCAGAAGAAAGCAGCACTACTGTGGGGGGGGAGCGGCAGTATTGGTTTTGTCCACAAGGAGGCAGCACTATTGAAGGGGGAGGCGGCAGTACCAGTTTTGTACATAAGGGGGCAGCAATACTGAATGGGGCTGCTACAGTACTGGTTTTGTCCAAATGGTGCCAACACTACTGAAGGGGTGGGGCTGCAGTATTGGTTTTGTCCACAATGGAGCAGCACTACTGGAGAGGGGGGGGGAAGGCTGCAGTAGCGGTTTTGTCCACAAAGGGGCAGCACTACTGAAAGGGGGGGGCTGAAGTACCGGTTTTGTCCACAACGGGGCAGCACTACTGTTGCGGGGGGCTGCAGCATAGGTTTTTTCCACAAGGCGGCAACTCTACTGGGGGGTGAGCTGCAGTACCTGTTTTGTCCACACGGAAGGAGCACTTCCAGAAGGGGGAGGGGCTGCAGTACCGGTTTTGTGCAGAAGGAATGAGCTTTACTGGAGGGGGGCTGCAGTTTTTTCCACAAGAAGGCAGCACTACTGAGGGAGGACGAGCTGTAGTACCGGTTTTGTCCACAAGGGGGCAGCACTAATGGGGGGGGCTGCGATAACGGATTTATCCATAAGGAAGCATCACTACTGGAGGGGGGGCCTGCAGTACATGTATTCTCCAGAGGGGGCTGCACTACTGATAGGAAGGGGCTGAAGTACCAGTTTTGTCCACAATGGGGCAGCACTACTGGTGCAGAGGGCTGCAGCACAGGTTTTGACCACAAGGAAGCAGTACTACTGGTGGGGAGGGGCTGAGGTGTCAGTTTTGTCCACCAGGCGGCAGCTCTACTGGGGATGAGCTGCAGTATCTGTTTTGTCGACCAGGAAGCAGCATTACTGGGTGGGGGGCTGCAGTATCGATATTGTCCACAAGGGGGTTTTGGGCGAGCTGCAGTACTTGTTTTTTCCAAAAAAATCAGCACTACTGGGGGGTGGATGAGCTGCAGTGCCGGTTTTGTCCACAAGGGAACAGCAGTACTGGGTGGAAGGCTGCAGTACCAGTTTTGTCCACAAGGGTACAGCACTGCTGATGGGCGGGGGACTGCAGTACCAGTTTTATCTACAAGGGGGCAGCACTAGTGAGGAGGGGGGGCTGCAGTATCGGTTTTGTCCTCAAGAAGGCAGCACTACTGAAGGGGGGGCGAGGTGCAGTACCAGTTTTGTCTCCAAGAAGGAAGCACTACTGGGGCAAAGGGGATGCAGTAATGGTTTTGTCAACAATGGGGCAGCAGGGCGGGGGGCAGCAGTACTGGTTTTGTCAACAAGGGGGCAACATTAGTAAGGAGAGGGGGCTGCACTACCGGTTTTATCCACAGGGGGCAGAACTAGTGAGGTGCGGGCTGCAGTACTGGTTCTGTTTACAAGAGGGCCTCACTGGTGGGCGGGGAGGGGCAGTACCAGTTATGTCCACAAGGGGGCAGCACTACTAGTGCAGGGGGCTGCAGTATAGATTTTGTCCACAAGAAAGCAGCACTACTGTGGGGGGGGGGCTGTAGTACCGGTTTTGCCCAAAAGGGGTAGCACTAGTGGTGGGTGAGGTGCAATACCCGTTTTGTCCACAAGGGATCAGCACAACTGAGGGAAGGGAAGCTGCAGTACCGGTTTTGTCCCCACTGGGTCTGCACTACTGAAGGAGGGGGCTGCAGTACCAGTTTTGTCCACAAGGGGCAGCACTACTGAAAGGAGGGGGCTGCAGTACCAGTTTGTTCCAGAAGGAACGAGCTTTACTGGAGCAGTGTTTCAGTACCAGTTTTATCTAAAATAAGGCAGCACAAATTGAGGAGGGCGAGCTGCAGTACCGGTTTTATCCAGAAAAAAGCAGCACTGCTGGAGTTGGGGCTGCAGTACATGTTCTGTCCAAAAGGGAGCTGAACTACTGGAAGGGGGTTGGCTGAAGTACAGGTTTTGTCCAAAACGGGGCAGCAATACTGAGGGAGGGGGGGCTGCAGTGTCGGTTTTGGCCACAAGAAACCAGCGCTACTGGGGGGGGGGGGGGGGGGGGCGGCAGTACTGGTTTTGTCCACAAGACGGCAGCTATACTGGGGAGTGAGCTACGGTACCTGTTTTGTCCACATGGAAGCAGCACTACTGGGGGGGGGGGGGGGGGGGCTGCTGGTTTTTTCCATAAGGAACGAGCTTTACTGGAGGGGGGCTGCAGTACCGGTTTTGTCTAAAACAAAGCAGCACAACGGAGGGAGGGTGAGCTGCAGTACTGGTTTTGTCCACAAGGGGGCAACACTAAAGGGGGCTGTCCAAGTTTAGGACAAATTTGGGGAAAAAGAGCTCCAAAGGGCCCCCCCCCCCCTTTTTCTTTTTCACAATTCCTCCTTCACTGAGCTCAGAAAGAATTGTTCTTCAGGTGAAAATGGAAAAAACTTTTTTATTAACAAAAATACAAAAGAAACACTCCCCAACCCAAACCCAGATGAGACGAACCCAGCTGGTCCTCGCCAGGGAGAGCGGCAGAGCCTCCCAAGCCGACCTCCAGCAGCGGCCCCCGAAGTCCAGATCCTCGTCCTCCGGAGTCGGTGCAAATCCCTGGAGCAGGGAGAAGAGAGAGAGGGGGAGGGGCAGCCGGGAGCAGGCCAAAGCAAGCCCAAGACAAGCTAAAGCGAGCCCAAGACAAGCAAAAGCAAACCCAAGACAAGCCAAAACAGGGGCACAGACAAAACAGCTGGGGGAAAAGGGGAAAAAAAATGGCCAAAGCAGCCAGGGGAGGGGGTTACAGCTGAGCAGATGGCCAGAGCAAGGCACAGCCCACAACCGAAGCGCAGCAAGAGAGAGCCGGAAAACACCAGCCTAGATAAAACAGCCTGAGGGAGGGACCGGCAGCTGCACAGGCGAAGCAAGGAGAGGAGCCAGTCCAAACATCAGCCCATAACAGGGGCTTAGGGATGTAGTACCATTTTTTTTTACAGGGGGGAAGCACTACTAAAGGGAGGGCTGCAGTACATGTTTTGTCCACAAGGAAGCAGAACTACTGGGTGGGGAGAGGCTGCAGTGTCGGTTTTTGTCCACAAGGCGGCAGTTCTACTAGGGAGTGAGCTGCAGTGCCTGTTTTGTCCACAAGGAAGCAGCACTACTGGTTGGGGGGAGCAGCAGTGTGTATTGTGTCCACAAGGGGTCAGCACTACTGGGGAGGGGAGCTGCAGTGCCTTTTGGGTCCACAAGGAAGCAGAACTACTGGAAGGGGTGGGGCTGCAGTACCGGTTTTGTCCACAAGGAAGCAGCACTGCTGGAAGTTGAAGGGGTGCAGTACATGTTTCAGCCACAAGCAGACAGCACTACTGGTGGGAGGGCTGCACTACTGGTTTAGTCCAAAAGGGGTTAGCACTACTGTTGCGAGGGGCTTAATTACCAGTTTTCACCACAAGGGGGCATCACTGCTGAAGGAGGGATGTCTGCAGTAACGTTTTTGTCCACAAGGGGGCAACACTAGTGAGGAGGGAGGCGGTGTAGTACTGGTTTTGTCCACAAGCATGCAGCACTACTGGTGGGGGGAGGGGGTGCTGAAAAACCGGGTTTGCCCAAAAGGGGGCAGCACTACTGGTGGGTGAGCTTCATTGCCGGTTTTGCCTACAAGGAGGCAGAACTATTGAAGGGGGGGGGCGGCAGTACCTGTTTTGTCCACAAGGGGTCAGCACTACTACGGGAGGGGGGGGGCTGCATTGCCTGTTTTGTTCACAGGGGAGCAGCACTACTGTGGGGGGTCGGCAGTACCGGTTTTCTCCACAAGGGGGCAGCACTAGCAATGGGTGGGGTGCAGTACCGGTTTTGTCCACAAGGGGTCAGCACTACTGGGATAAGGGAGGTTGCAGTACCAGTTTGGCCACAAGGGGGCGGCAATACTGGAGGGGGGAGGGCTGCAGTCCTTGTTTTGCTCAAATGGTGGCAACACTACTGAAAGGGTGGGGCTGCAGTATTGGTTTTGTCCACAAGGGGACAGCACAATTGAAAGATGGGGGGGCTGCAGTACCTGTTTTGCCTACAAAGGGGCAGCATTACTGAAGGGGAGGCCTGAAGTACCAGTTTTGTCCACATCTGGGCAGAACTGCTGGGGGCGTAGGGCTGCAGTACCCATTTTGTCTACAAGGGGGCAGCACTATTAGTGCAGGGGGCTCTAGTATAGGTTTTATCCACAAAGCACCAGCTCTACTGTGTAGTGAGCGGCAGTACCTGTTATGTCCACAAGGAAGCAGCACTACTGGGGAGGGGGCAAGGCTGCAGTACCGGTTGTGCCCAAAAGTGGGCAGCGTTAGTGGTGGGTGCTGTGCAGTACCGGTTTTGTCCACAAGCAGACAGCACAACTGAAAGAAAGAAAGGCTGCAGTACTGGTTTTTTACACAAGGGGGCAGCAATACTGAAGTGGGAGCTACAGTAGTGGTTTTGTCCAAATGGTGCCATCACTACTGAAAGGGGGGGCTGCAGTACCGTTTTTTTCCACAACGGATCAGCACAACTGGGGAGGGGGGCTGCAGTACCAGTTTTGTCCACAAGGGGTCTGCACAACTGAAAGAGGGAGGGGCTGCGGTACCAGTTTTGTCCACAAGGGGTCAGCACAACTGAGGGAAGGGAGGCTGCAGTACTGGTTTTGTCCACAAGGGGTCTGCACAACTGAAAGGGGGGGGGTGCAGTGCCTCTTTTGTCTACAGGGGGGAAGCACTACTGAAGGAAGGGGGCTGCAGTACCAGTTTTGTCCACAAGGGGGCAGCACTACTGAAATGGGGGGCCTGCAGTACCAGTTTGTTCCAGAAGGAAGGAGCTTTACTGGAGCAGTGCTTCAGTACCAGTTTTATATAAAAGAAGGAAGCACAACTGAGGGAGGGCAAGCTGCAGTACAGATTTTATCCACAAGGAAGCAGCACTGCTGGAGTTGGGGCTGCAGTACATGTTTCGTCCAAACGGGGGCTGAACTACTGGAAGGGGGTTGGCTGAAGTATAGGTTTTGTCCAAAACGGGGCAGCACTACTGAGAGAGGGGGAGCTGCAGTGTCGGTTTTGTTCTCATGGGGACAGCACTACTGGTGGTGGGGGGTGCAGTACCTCTTGTTTCCACAGGACAGCAGCTATACTGGCGGGTGAGCTGCAGTACCTGTTATGTCCACACGGAAGCAGCACTACTACAAGAGGTGGGGGGGGGGGTGCAGTACCAGTTTTGTCCATAAGGAACGAGCTATACTGGAGGGCTGCTGCAGTACCTTTTTTTTTTCAACAAGAAGGCAGCACAACAGAGGGAGGGCTAGCTGTAGTATCGGTTTTGTCCACAAGTGGGCAGCACTAATGGGGGGGGGGGCTGCAGTACCTGTTTTGTCTACAGGAAGGAAGCACTACTGAAGGGGAGGCTGCAGTACATGTTTTGTCCACAAAGGGGCAGCACTACTGAAATGGGGGGGCTGTAGTACCGGTTTTGTCCTCAACAGGGCAGCACTACTGGGGGGTTGGGTGCTGCAGTGTCGGTTTTTTCCACAAGGTGGCAGATCTACTGGGGGGTAAGCTGCAGTACTTTTATGTCCACAAGGAAGCAGCACTACTGGGGGGAGGGGGGCTGCAATATCGGTTTTTTTCTCATGGGGACAGAAGTACTGGTGGGAGGGCTGCAGTGCCGGTTTTGTCCACAAGGAAGCAGCACTACTGTTGCAGGGGGCTTCATTACTGGTTTTCACCACAAGGGGGCAGCACTGCTGAAGGAGGGGTGTCTGCAGTAACGTTTTTGTCCACAAGGGGCAACACTAGTGGGGGGGGGGGGGGCTGTTGTACTGGTTTTGTCCACAAGGATGCAGCACTACCGAGGGGGGCCTGCAGTATATCAGTTTTATCCACAAGGAAGCTGCACTACTGAAGGGGGAGCAGCAGTACATGTTTTGTCCAAAAGAAGGCTACACTACTGAAAGGGGGGGCGGAAGTACCGTTTTTTTCCAAAATGGGGAAGCACTACTGAGGGAAGGGGGGGCTGCAGTGCCGGTTTTGGCCACGAGGAAGAAGCACTACCGAGGGGGAGGGTCTGCAGTATAGGTTTTGTCCACAAGGAAGCAGCATTACTGAGGGGGAGGGGTTACAGTGTCAGTTTTGTCCACAAGGCGGCAGCTCTACTGGGGGGTGAGCTGCAGTACCTGCTTTGTCCACAAGGAAGCAGCACCACTGAGCGGGGGGGAGGTGCAGTGTCGGTTTTGTTCTCTCGGGGACAGCACTACTGGTGGGGGGGCTGCATTACCTGTTTTGTCCACAAGGAAGCAGCACTAATGGAAGGGGGAGTGCTGCAGTACCTGTTTTGTCCACAAAGGGACAGCAGTACTGGCGGGATGGCTGCAGTACTTGTTTAGTCCAAAAGGTGGCAGAACTACTGGTGCAGGGGGCTTCATTACCAGTTTTCACCACAAGGGGGCATCACTGCTGAAGAAGGGAAGTCTGCAGTCACGTTTTTGTCCACAAGGGGGCAACACTAGTGGGGGGGGGTGGGGCTGCAGTACCTGTTTTTTTGACAAGGGGGCAGCTCTACTGGTGCGGTGGGCTGCAGTACCAGTTTTGTCCACAGGGGGCCAGCACTACTGAAAGCGGTGGGGCTGCAGTACCGGTTTGGTGCACAAGGGGGCAGCACTACCTGGTGGAGGGCAGCAGTACTGTTTTTTTTCACAAGAGGGCAGCATTACTGATGGGGGGGGCCTGCAGTACCTGTTTTGTTTACAAGGGGGCAGCACTACTAGTGTGGGGGCTGCAGTGTCGGTTTTGTTCTCACGGGGACAGCACTACTGGTGGGGGGTGCTTCAGTACCTGTTGTGTCCACAAGGGGACAGCACTACTTAAGGAAAGGAGGCTGCAGTACCGGTTTTGTCCAGAAGTGGGCAGTACTACCTGGGGGGGGGGGGGGGGCTGTAATACCGATTTTGACCACAAGAGGGCAGCACTACTGGGTGGGGGGGCTGCAGTATCAGTTTTTTCCACTAGGGGGCAGCACTACTGAGGGGTGGGTGAGCTGAAGTGCCTGTTTTGTCCACAAGTGGTCAGCAGTACTGGGTGGGGGCCTGCAGTACTGGTTTTGGCCACAAGGAAACAGCACTACTGGGGTGGGGCAGAGGGCTTGAAGTGTCTGATTTGTGCAAGAGGGGGCAGCACTAGTGAGGGGGCGAGCTGCAGTACCGGTTGTGTTCACAAGTGGCAGCACTGCTGGGGGTGGGCTGCACTGCAGGTTTTGTCCACAAGGGAACAGCACTAATGAAATGGGGGGGGCTGCACTATCGGTTTGGTGCACACAGGGGCAGCACTACTGAAGGGGGTGGGCTGCATTACCTATTTTGTCCAGAAGGAAGCAGCACTACTGTGGGGGGGGGGCTGCAGTCCCGGTTTTGTCCACAAGGGGGCAGCACTACCTGGGCAGGGGGTGTTGGAGTATCGGTTTATTCCAAAAGGGGACAGCACAACTGAATGTGGAGGGCGGCAGAGTACCAGTTTTGTCAATAAGGGGGCAGCACTACCTGGGGATTGGGCGGCAGTACTGATTTTTGCTGCAAGGAGTCAGCACTACTGGGTGGGGCAGCTGCAGTATCAGTTTTGTCCACAAGAGGGCAGCAGCACTGGAGGTGGGCTGCAGTACCACTTTTGCTGAAAAGGGGGCAGCACTAGTTGTGGGTGGGCTGCAGTATCGATTTTGCCCTCAAGGAGGCAGCACTATTGAAGGGGGGGAGCGGCAATACCAGTTTTGTCCACAAGGGGTCAGCACTACTGAAAGAGGGGGGGCCTGAAGTACCAGTTTTGTCCACAACAGGGCAGCACTACAGGGATCTTAGGGTTGCAGTACCAGTTTTCTCCACAAGGGGGCAGCTCTACTGGTGCAGGGAGCTGCAGTACAGGTTTTGTCCACAAGAAAGCATCACTACAGGGAGGGGGGGGGTGTGCTGCAGTGTTGGTTTTGTTCTCACGGGGACATCACTACTGGTGGGAGGCTGCAGTACCGGTTTTGTCTAGAAGGGGGGGCTGCAGTACCGGTTTTTTCCTCAAGAAAGCTGCACTACTGAGGCTGGGTAAGTTTCAGTGCTGATTTTGTCCACAAGGGGGCAGCATTACTGTGGCAAAGGGGATACAGTAGCGGTTTTATCTACAACGGGGCAGCACTTCTGGTGGGGAGCTGGAATACCGGTTTTGTCCACAAGGGGGCAGCACTATTGTGGGGGAGGGGAAGGGCTGCAGTACCTCTTTTGTCCACAAGGGGGCAGAACTACATAAGGGAGAGGTAAGGTGCAGTACCGGTTTTGTCCACAAGGGGGCAGCACTACTCGGGGAGAGGGATGCAGTTCCAGTTTTGTCCACAAGGAGGCAGCACTACTGAAGGGGGGGTGGGGGGGAAGATGCACCATTCCAAAGACAAGGCATATCTGTTCTTTTTCACAGATCTTTAAAGTGTAATTATACTTCTGAAGCCTTTCCAAGAAGAATGCAATGCACCTGAAGATATGCTTATTAAAAATGTACTTTCCAAATCAAATCCTATACTGCAATTAGACTAGTTAAGGATGGTGGTCTCATTTCAACTAAGCCCATTTGTAATTTAGAGCATCTCCTCTCACTATGATGCTGCTCTCCATTTACTCCAGTGTAGAGTCAGCCATTGGCTCTCAGTGGCTTGGCCCAGTCTGTTTGGGAAGAAAGAAACCACAGTGGCAATGTTTCAAAGGATTTACATGTGTTGGTATTCTGCACTGAGAGGAAGAAAAGGAAACTGGCACCTGGAGCAGTGAAAAAAGGGGATTTTCTCCTTAATTTTCTTAATGGAGCATGGACTCAGCTGGGGAAACCAGTGGAGTGTGTGTGGAGGCTGCTCTACACGCCTTGTGCCTCAGTCCCATTTTTCTGTGCCTTCTTACAAAGTAGAATGACAGCAAAAGTAATTTTGTCCATACCCAGAACTACCATAAAATCATCCTTGAAGCTTGGAGCCAAATTGCCACTGTAATGTGAATTTTAAGTATGTTCTGTAAGACTTGTGCTGTCCCTAGCATGACTCACACTGGGTGTGCAAATCAGTGATGAAAAGTGAGTCTTCAGGTGCTCCTATCTGCTGGTGCTTCTCAAGACTTTGTTGCTATCATTATATTATCATGCACTCAGGAAACCTCAAACTTTTCCCTGGAAATCTAGTGACCAGTTCTTATATTTATCAGGGTAGTCATTGTCTAAGATAGCAGGGTACTTGCTTGAACTTTAAGGGGCTGACTTTATCTTGATTAGGTGTACTGCAGACTTATTTTTTCACATCTAAAGTGAGCACAGTGACCATCACTCAGTTGGTTTTCTTAGATGTCTCTTACTTTCTTCTCTTCTCTTTGTTTTAATTTTATTTTCCAAAAGAAATGGTCAAGCTTTCTTAGCAGCTTAGTGGCTAGGAGAGATCTCTGGCATGAAGTTGGGTGAGATGTTCTGTGTTCCAGTTAAGTGCTCTAATTTTTACCGATTTTACTCATTTAGAGGTAAGAGAAAATTAGCTATTTCCCCCCCCCTTTCCCTCTTTGAACCAGAAAGGGTCTTCTCATCTAAACTGGTTCATACATTCCTTCAAGCAATCAAATTTTTATGGAAAAAAAAACTTTCAAAAGAAAATCCCTGACTCGCTGTCCTCCCTGGAGACCTACATCTACTGGATTTTAGTTTCTTTGCCTTTGATGCATTGACACAAAAAAGCCCTTAATAAGCAGAAGTGAACCCACCATTTATCTTTCTCTGCTACTCTCCAATTTGTAAATGAGCAAAGTTTGGTTATGTACTTGCATGTGGTAATTATTCTGTAGTCATTAAAACACTGTAATCTTTCGTGGTTCCAGCAGTGAATCTTTTCCTACTGATTATTGGAAGACTGTAAGTGCTAATGGCAACTATTAGTCCATTTTGGAATTGTAAATCTTTTATCCTCCGAATCAATCACTTGATTTTCAATTTTGGGTTTTTTTTCATTTTATTTTTCTGGACATCTTTCTGAGACCTATCAGGAAAATTTGATATTAATATAGGTAATTTTTATATTTCAATATTTTTATGTTCCATTATGACTAGGAGGAACATTAAAATGAAGGTTGGTAAGTTCTATCAACCATAAATATAGAAGAGCTCATAGTCTACTGAGAAGGTTTGGTCTGAACAGCTTCTTAGATCTCATTCCTTTAGCAAAAAACTTGTATCATCTTGTGAATTTAAATATAGTATTGTTGCCATCATTGGTTGGTTGATTGGTTTATTTTTTAATTTGACTAAGTGAAAAATAACTGTTAAGCAAAAATATTTTTCTTGCTGTTGTACTCAGTAATGTCACCTGGTTCTAACCTTCTGAGCAACATGACAAACTAATCTTAATTAATTTAATCTAAATTTTACTTCATAACCATCTTCCTGGGTTTTCAAACCTGTTCCAGCAACAAAAAAGAGTAGGAAACTTTGGATTTCCATGTATTTGTTAAAAACTGGCACTTTCTATGTAATGCAAATCTTGAGTCTCACAGATAAACTGTAAACTCTTGAAGCTGTGTGTGTCAGGGGTGGGAATTCTTTCAGGGTGACATGAACGAGGCTGGCACAAACTGCAGCACATTTTCAATCGACTTATTTTTTTTCCCCTGAGTTTACAATGCATGCAAAATGCTGATATGGTTCAGACAGCTGTTCTCACAGTGCAGTAAAAGCAGGTTTAACATTAAGATTGTCCCAGTGCATGAGGTGGGGGAGATGGGAAAGGGGGAGTTTTTCCTTCTGCTTCCACATTAACCCATTAAGAAATAAGGCAAGTCATTAAAGAATGTATTTTACTAATAAATCACATTTAAAACTGCATGCTATGCAAATGGACAGGCATGAGTGGGACTGAATTTGTTTCTGTAAAAACACTTGCACACTTTTAAATCACAGGTTTGAAACTGAGGAAAAACTTTTTTTTTTTTTTTTTTTTTTAATTATATAAAGGTGATGTAAAATTACACTTATAGTAATGGGGAGAGAGCTTATTTACTCCTAAATTTCATTAATTCATCTCATTGGATATTCTTTCTGTTTGTGGTACCTTACTTGTGATATTGACTTTTTATGTGATATTTAGCAATAGTTTATGAAAAAAATAATTGAGCATCTGCCTATTCTGTTTCATTACTTTCCCCTAAAGCTCTTTTGAGTGCTATGCAAATCATGCCAATTTCCAGTAGCAGTGGAAGTGTTGTGACAACTTCCTGTTGTCTCAAAATCTGTGTTTTGCCCCACACTCATCCTACTCTGAGTCTTTTTAGTACCTGACTGATGTAAGCATGAACAAAACTTTAACATTCCCCCCTGCATGCTATTTCTGCTATGGAATGGTGTTCTCTTTCTTTCTGTCTCTCCACAAACATTTATTGGTGTTGATGATACACCAAAAGAATTGCTATATTGCACAACCCTCCAAACTAAAGAACAGTGACTTCTTTCTTTTTCTTTTTTCTTTTTTTTCTCCATCCTTTGGTCAATTAGTATATTAGTCCAGAGAAATGCCAAGCTGCATACAGCTGCTCTATGTTGCATCCAGCTATTAAAGGCATCTATTCATGTGCTTGTCAATTGTGTCATTTTTTCTCTTTGTGTGTTGCCCATGCTACTTTTGGCATCTCCCTTCCTTCCAAACCTTTTCATGCCCAGCAGATAGTTTTTGCAGACCGAATGAGGCAAATGTCATGGCTGTGTTTGAGATATCTCAGTGTCTATTTTAGTCTGGTATATTAAAATGAAGGCAAGGAAAAGTAGTTTGTGTTGTTCTTGGAGTAGACATTATATTATATTGCAATTAATTGTTGCAAATCTGAGCCTTGCATTAGAAAATGAGCTCTGTATTTGAAAAGCTGAGGTATATGATGTTTGAACATGCTCACATACAAACTCCTGTTTAGGAGAGATTAATGGCAAAGGTGTTCCCATCTGTGCATGTGATCATCAAACACAAATGAAACATGTCAACACTCACACAAAATGCTCTAGAATTCATCTCTCCTTTTTCCATAGTGCTTCCATCTAACTAGCTCTTTAAACAATTCTCTCAGGAAGAAGTGGGTTCTATATGAAACCATGAAGGCTTCAAAAAATTGCAAGGGATGGAGAACAGCAGCTAAACTAGTCTGGTTCATACCAGACACAACCTGCTGGTGTGATTTATCTGCCTTCTTAATCAGGCACTCAGGAAAAAAATAATGATATTCACAGTACCATTCTCTAATATGATTTTACTTGTAGTCAAGGAAGAGACAGAAAATACCTGAAAAACTTATATTTAAGCTAGAGTTTCAAGTCTTTTTTTCAAATTTGACAGATTTCTAAGTTATGAAATCACAGCAGAGCTGACCAAAAATATCCTTTACCCTATTCCTGGAGTTCTTAAGTAAAATCCTTTGCCAACAGCAGAAAGCATTCTATATTAAGTATGCATTGGAAAAAAATGGTCTTTCACAAAAATTCAGGCTAAATTAATTTAAATCCAGGCTAAAACAGTGTTGCTGCATGGATTTTTCTGCACCAATCTGAGATCCTACTCGTCCTTGGAGGCAAAGAGATGGAAGAATGTGTGTGGGGTAACCAAACATGGAGCATTGTTATCTCACTTGGCCACACCTTGCTCCAGAAACTGGCTGCTGTCCCCTGAGAACTTTGTGCCCTGGACCTGAGATGATGATGAAGTCAAATCAGCACACCTGACAAGAAAAATTCCTTCCAGAATATCTTAAAGTTCAGCATTACCTGCCAGTATTTCAATCTGATCTTCACTACAATTGAACAGACAACTTCCATCAATTACACAGTGAGTTGTTTGCCACCTGGGTAAATGACACTTGATAGCTGGCACTGAATAATCAGGAAGAGTAGGGTTGGTTAAATATCAAAAGTGAGAGACACTCAGACAACTCACTCTTCAAAATGTGACACTAGGCACCTGTACTTTTTATTGTGATGCACTCCTGGATCCCCTTTACTTTTGGTTTTCGAACAGTAACATATTTACTGGATAGTCACTAAAATGACTTGTGAATAAAGCAGACAGACCTGATATTGTAGAGTGACTATTTGTGAAGTTATGCTAAAAAAAACCTTAAAATATCAGTCCCAGTCAGAAACTGAACTGACCTATATCAAAGTAATTTACAACTATGTATGACTGAATATGTGTGAGAACACAAATGCTCACCCTGCATATATGTGTTGACAGAAGTCAAGGATTGTTTATGAAGAATTACCATTTTTTTAGCTAAAATACCATTTTTTAGCTAAAATATTTAATAACTGTTTTATTGTCAGGCTGAAAAAATACTGATGTGGCAAATCCACTGTTACTGATGTGAAATCTTTCTCCTCCATTCTATTTCTACAAATGTTTACTGTTGTGAACTGGAAGATCCTTTGTCATTTGTGCAACACTGGCCTGTTTTTAATTCAATTCATTTATGTCTAAGTCTGTGGGTAAAGGTGATTAGGATTATTTGAGTCTCCTCACAATTACAATTAAGTAATATGCAGAAAACTCAAATTTCTCACAATTTGATTTCCCAGAAATATGTAAGTGAAGTAGAACTTGCCAAACTCAAATGTTGCTTGATTTAGAGCAGTGAATTTATGCTTTATATGTTCTTTCAGTGTCTTTTCCTTTTTGTTTTCCAAAACTTAAACAACCTCCTCCCATGAGGCAAAGCTGTTGACATTTCTTTAAGCAATTGCAGACTTTCCAAACTGTTTCTTGACACTGTCAGGGTAATCAGAATTGTATAAATTATAACTACTCTTCAAAGATCTCTGTAACTTGAACTCTTTGATGAGGTCGTGTGATGTTTGGGGCAGTGAGGGAAACTTATGGGATACCAGACATTGCACAATATTTAAATATCCTTAGTTATATATTCAGTGATTGCAAACACATGGCAATATTTTATTAACTCTTCTGAAATAAGAGAATGTGTTTGTAACAGGAAAAAAAAGTATTTCAGTAAAAAAGCTCATACCATATGACTCATGTACCAGGAAGCAAAATTACTGAAGTGTTTTCAGAAAAGAACACTTACCTCAGTACAATAGATTTTTTTTTTTTTTTTTTGCATCCTGCACACTTGTTATTGCTGTTAGTGTGTTCTTCCCTTTTATTCAGAAAGACTGATATACTGTAAAATGTAATAGTTTTTACCTGTCTTTTAAGTAAAGCAATAACAGATTGATACCATATCCAACAAAACAGAAAATATGAATGAGATTCTTTAGCACTAGAACAAATGAAAAATTCCCTTTAGCAAAGTTATTTTTACCAGTTGCTTCAAAAACACTGTGTTAGTAAATTAGGTTATGGAGACATTGCTGCAACATGGAAAATATCTTTGAACTAGACACAAATACTTATTAAGATGCATTAGAGAGGAACACAGATGCTGCCAGCAGCAGCCATACATTAGCTCTACCTTTTACTTTCCTTTTAAAATGTTGTTTTAATTATCTCAATCTGTTTTCCCTAAGCAATAGAGCAGCCTATGCAATCCACCAAGTTCTGAGAAGACACCCAAGAAACCCTTTGTTTTAGAAGCAGGAAGAAATCAGTAATGGAGATCTCTAAATCTCCTTCTATTTTACTTTTTAAAAATGGTTTAAGAATGAGATGCTGGAAGAAAATGTGGGCTGAACAGAACAGTATGGGTTTGTAAATCTTGAAAACAGAGAATCAAAATAGAGAAAAACACATATGTCAATCATTCACCAAAAACTCAAACTAACAAATGAAAAAACTGCAGAAAACTATCCCTCAAGGAATTTTACAGGCATGCCTTTTTAAGAGGTTATGGCAAGGTGAATGTTATGTAATGAAGTATTCAAATTAATTGATGAAGGATTTCAGAGAGAAACTATGCTTGGCAGAAGAAAAAGACTGAAGAGATAGTAAAAGACAAATATGCCAGTTGTCATCAAAATTGAGTCCCTTAATTGAAGAACTGCAGAATAATTTGGATAAATATTCATTTGGTGCCACCTGTAAATGTAAATAAGCTGCATCTGTGTTTCAAACCTACTTTTCAACAATGCTATAGAAAAGTTGCCTAGAATTTTGGACACAGGTTTTTTTTATTTCGATGTAGGACAGGTCAGAAATCCACAATCTCAGTTAACAGTAAAAGGCACTAACTTTGATTTCAGTAACCTAGAAAACAAAGGAGTTTTCTTCACAGAATTCATCTTTAAAAGGTGCTGTTTGTTTAAACTGACTATTCTGATTAACTTTCACAGGGCAACAACACAAGTCTGATGTGTCCTGAGAAGGGATCCTCTGGGTAGCCCCACTGCCCTACTTTCAAGCTACTTTCAAGCTGAGGCTTTGAGAAAAGCAAAGAGAAAAAAAAAAATAAGAAAAAAAAGAGAAGTAAAGGTAAACAGCCTCCAAACAAAGCCAGACATCCAGCTCTACAGAAATTTTGGTTTTATAATTTTTTAAAAAAGCACCTCAGGTACTTAGCTGTGAAATTTTTATTCCCCTGGAAGATATTATTCTTCTGATTCCTTTGTCAATATAAATGGTTAGAACTAAATAAAGCTGTCAACATTTGAGAATAGAACAGTAAAGTCAAACAGCTGAAACATTCTCTATGTACCAGTGTACACATTCAATTTGTGGATGTGGGTGTTACAGGTCTTTCTAGTCTATTGATGTTGTAAATGTAAGGAGAAACAGGAGATGTATGATTCAATTATTCACTATTGGTCCCGAAAGAGTAAACAGATTTAAAAAAAAAAAAAAAAAGTAATGTTATATACTTTTTGTTCAAGGGAAGCAAAATCTGAGAACTTCTGTGATGAGGGCATATTAGAAGGTAAAATAGATGAAACAAATTTTCTCACAACACATTGTTTTTGTAGATAGACATATCATACTTAAATTCTCATAGAAATGCAAATATCTTGAATTCTTGCTGTGTCTGCAAAGGACTGAATAGCCATTATGACTGATTTTGGGTGGTTTTCATGGCATAGAACAACTAAGGTAATATTAAGAGAATATTAATATAGGCCATGTTAAAAGACAAAAAATTATTCTTTAGGAACATGCCATTCCTTGTAATTCGATTTTCTTAGGTATCACTGAAATTTAGAGATGTTAATAAGAAAATACTTTTTTTAAGGCTGAGAGTTTAATATAGGTATACTTAATACAGAAACAAAATGACTCAGACAGCCACCCATGCAGAAGCTCAGCTGGGATGGACTGTGCCTCTTGCTTGTCACTTTTCCTGGCCTGGCTGTGTGCACAGTGACATGGTGAGTGCTGTGCTGGGGAGTCCAAGGTACTGAGGTTCCAGGGGAAGTGCAAGCCATGGAGAGTCTGTGTCATCATATTCTGGTCATTTTAAGCAAAGGACCCCTAGTTGTTTCTTTCCATCATTCACATGTGGTTGGCCTTCCAGGAAAGGAGAGCTGGTGTGTGCATGAAGAAAAGGAGCTTTGTGGGCTCCCAAGAAGGGAAAGAGGAGTTGAAATGTGATATTTAAATAAACTTTTAAAAGTGCATATTTGTGCTTGGAGGTGAAAAGGTAACAGATGTGCCAATTTGATCAAGGCTGTTCATCTATAAATGGAGCTGTTTCCAGATGACAGCAGGCATTAGCAGGATAACAGGGATGGGGCATCAGTGCCTGTCCTGGAGTTTGCACTGGTTCATTCCAGGAGAGTCTCAGAGCACTGACAGGAATGCTAGGGCAGGGATGGTGGTGCTGGGATCACAGGAGGAGCAGACCCATGAGTATTTGGGTAGAAGAGTCAGTTTGGTGACATCAGTTTTGTTTATAGAATAGAAGTCTCCTTCCCTTCCTGGGAAGTGACTCACTGGCATTTGTTACTTTATCACAGGTATTGCAATATCATCTTATAACCTCAAACTTCAAGAAATAAAAAGCAGTGAGTGAGTTCCCCACCCCACCGTTTGGATTTTTTAACTGGATGAGATCTTAAAACTATACCCAGTGAGGAATATCAAAATATTTAGCCATTAGAAGTGTATTGACTTTCATAAAATAAGATGTTGAAAACTGATTATCTAATTCTATGTTTGAAATAGCTACATTATTTTGCAAATATTATTATCTTTCTAATCTTCATCTTAAATATATATATTTATATATTTTTATATATATATTTATACATATATATATATATATATATTTTTTTTTTTTTTTTTTTTTTTTTTTACAGCTTACATTTTATTCTGATAAGGATTCTGAGAAATTAAGAACCCCTTTGGGGCTTTACTTCTTTTTTGGATTCACTGTTTGTAGGTGACAGAATTTTCCAGAATTACAGAGCCAATAAAAATTATCACTGGCTTCAAGAATTTACCTGAGATGTTTCTCCTTTTTGTTGGCCAGGTAAGGTATGTTCATAATGATCTCCCCTCCAAAAAAAAGTCTCTGCTCAACTCAAATTAATGATAGATATCCCTCTCCACTCCCCTTATTTCTAAAGCTTTATTTTGACATATGGTATTACTTTTTATTTTGGCACTCAGGCTTGTTACACAAATGGAAATGAAGACCTAAGAAGTGACCATCATTTTTAGAAAGATAAGTGAGAAGTGCTTTTGATTTTAGGCTATTTAAGTACCTAGCATATGTTGCAGCTTATTTTATGACAAATATTTGGAAAATAAAGCAAGCACTTCTCTAGGGTTTTTTTTTTTTTTTTGGGTTTTTTTGGGGTTTTTTTTTGGTTTTTTTTCTCCTTCTCTCCTACATATTCTAGTGGATCTTTATTAAGTTTAAAAATATAAAATCTTAAGAAAGTTTTATTCCTATAACTTCTAGACTTTATTGGCCTAGATGTGATTAAGAATTATTAGTAAAGTGTTCAAAATATCAGTCTTTCACATACAAGCACACTTAAAAATAGCTCTCCTTTCTTTTGTGCTCTTGCAGACATAGGGAACTGAATTAATTCAGACATTGGTTCCTTAAGCGTTTGCAGTGTGAGTTATTTGGGATGTTCAATGCATGACCAAATTTTGGAGTATTAAATGCTTACAAGGCATTGAAAGTATCAAGAAATATGGTTCTCAGTACTCAACACAGTACCAAGCATCTCCAGGAACAATTTCACTATGTAATAAACCCAATGTGTTCATTTACCTTCCTGAGGCATTGTTGATGAAGGATTTGATTTAATTGCAAAGCACTGGTACTTTACCTGAACAGTTAGGTGTTTTAAAGTTGGCTAATTATTGCTTCAATGAGGATGAGGATTTTTGCATCACCTCTTCCCCCATGGCAGCCCACCTAAACCCACAGGCTGTGTAGGTCTCTGCTTCTGCATTTCTGCAGTACACTGCAGCCAGTGAAATCCCAGAGAAGCAATCTGGAGTTCAGCTCCAGAAAGTGCTTCCAAATGAGCTGGAATAGTCTGAGAAACAAAACAAACATAGGTAGATTTCCAGGTGAGAACTGAGATGATGATGATGATGATAATATACTAAAACTGGACACTATTCCTGTAACATACTCCAGCCAATCAATCAGAATTGCTCCAAAAACTGCCTTCAGAAGAGACAGCCAAGGTGACTCTAGATATTGATTCAATGACTGAAAGAGACATCTCTGCAGTTTTGCATATGCATTTATGACCTCAAGGTAGAATTTGAAAACGGTCAGGGTAACACCTGGGTCTCTCCTGGAGACCCCAGCTGATGACTGTGTTCAAAATATGGCCATGAGCTGATTTCTCCAGCAATTTTATTGTGAAGTTCTGCTAGGGACCTAACCTGCTTGGAAACAGCACAGGAGTTAAAGGACTTTGATTGGAGTGGGAGACCTGGCTTGAAACTGGGAGTGTTTAAATGTCAGTCTCCTAGGGGTGCACCAATAAACATCATCCACAGGGTAAAGCAAAAGGGAATTTCCTCTCTTCTTTTGCTACTGAGGAGATGAGAATGAAAGATGAATGTGGTCAGATGGAAAGCAGCTATTATTTCTGGTTCCTCTTAAGTGAATTTCTTTTGCATTTTAATATTAAGCAACTATTGGAATAAAAACAGACTTTGAAAAGAAATATAAAAAGTAAGGTTTTAATGTACTTGCCTCTAGTTGATCTCCAGAGGATGATTTTTTCATCTATACATCGGTTCATTCTGATGATATGTCAGTCATTCTGTTGCATACAAGAAGCATGATTTTACATACGGCTTCTGTATTCTCAGAGAGAACAGTTATTTGCTTTCCTTCAGGGTGTTTTCATACCAAAAATCTTATTCTAAATTGTAAAAATGTATCGTGCATATATATGAGATACGATTTTTACCAAGCAAATTAAGCAATACTTTTTTTCCTTTTTTCTTATCTTCTACATTAAAAAGCTTAACAACAACAACAACAACAACAACAACAAACCCCCTCCCCCCCAAAAAAAGAGCAAAATTTTAAGTATTGAATTGCAAAATGTAAGTACAAAATAGTTTCTGTAATGAATGTGATAAATTTTCAACACATGCTAAATATTGCAAATACAGAGGGATAAGCTAAAAAAAAAACAAACCCCAAGACATGAGAATGAGAAAGAGGAGTTTTGATTTCATCAAAGCTTTTGGAATCTCATATATAACAGTCTCCTTTTTTCCCCAAAGTCCATCCTGTTTTTCTCAGTGCCATAGGAGCATCCCTTTCAAAGCCTGTGGTCCATTTTTAATACTTGTCATAGTTCCAAGTTTTAACTTGAGAAATACGATGTGTTTAGAGATTTTAAATAGCCACATTAGTAAGCTGATAAATTTAAAGCAAATTGATTTGAGGTATGTACAGCAACCATCCACAAAATTCCTCTGTCGGCTGCAAGACTATATATTGCAAAACTTGCTGACAAAAAGGGAAACAGAAACTGTCAGTACACATTGGGTGGACTTTCCCCTCCCACCCCCACTCGTCAGACTTTATTTACAGAGTCCCCTCACACTCACAGCTTGATAACAAAAAGAGTTAGTGTGGTGTGCTGGGTGACAGGTGACCTTGTGATGGAGGTGTCTGCCTTGCTATTGCTGTTCCATTTTTAAGCCAAAAGCAGCAAAATTGTGCAATTTGGAACCTGAGAGTGTGCAAATGGCTAGAAACTCAGTTCAAAAGCCTGGCTTTCAGCTCACCATGAAAGAAGGCACTTCATCAGGAATCATGAATAGTCAAGCCACTTTTAAAGGTGTTGCCTTCAGCGTGATTCAGCACTGACTTTGCTTAAAGGGAGAAGTTCCTGTAGGATGATGAACAATTGTTTCCTTCTCTGGGGGAGAGGAAAGCTGGTGGATCGAAAAATGGAGTTCTGGATACTGTAAGACTTGGTTGGGTAAAGTAAAAGGAAAAAGACCCCCCTATAAAAACAAGTTATATTCAGCACACTCCTGGGATGCAGGTATGTGATCTGCCACTGGGTTTTCCCAGCTGTTACTGTTCAGTTGTCTGTGTTTTAACAGAAGCATTCCCTGTTACCTCCAGGTAACTTTGGAGTAACACGCTGTAGGACGGACACTTGCCAAGATACTGCACCACAGCGGATAATGCAGAGCAGGGAAAGAGCCAAGGGTGTTGTGTTTTTTTCACATCACTAAGTGGAGACACATTTAAGCCAACCTCTTGCTTTAAAATCAGTCCTTTTCAGAGAGGACTCTCTTATTAGTGAAACAGTCACTTTTCAAACAAAACAACAAACCTCATTATTTAAATTCTCTCCGGAGGACTTGGTCCAGCTCTTTGTTCTCTCCCAATTATGATTTGACTTAAAGCTCAGTAACTGATCTGCTTGAGCATCTTGTAATGTTCTCAGTGCAACAGAACTCCAGTTTTCAAAATTAAATATCTAGGGCCTAGCTATGTTGCTGCCAAAGGAAGTTTTATTCCTAAAGAGTTGTCCAGACTGTCCTCATAGCACCAACACAGAGGGGTCTCCAAAGGTCATCTGAGCCAGAGGATGCTTTGGTTGCTAAAACCTTCCAGGACAATCCCTCTTGTGGCTAAAGCAGATTTACACATTTGCAATAGTGAGGTGCAACTCTGAACCTGTTTTAAAATATATAAGGACTACTAGAGTACAGTTTTGTCCAATGCCAATTATTTTTTAGTGATGTGATCAATCTGAGATTTTGAACTAAATAAGTTTATGAAAAAAACCATATCAATTTGTGCAATAGGAGAGCTTGAGGAGTATTGATTGAAATAAAAAGAAAACGTTCACCAAATACAAATATACAGTTAGAAATGTGGGTATGTTGCTGTTTTATTAAATATATTAACTATAATTAAAATAACAACTCTTGCATCTCTGGGGGTAATGATTTGAGGAGTGATTCTCTTAAAAGCTTCATTTTCCCATGCTGGTTGAAAGTGTGAAAAATCATTGGCATCTTTTTTACAATTCAATAATAATAAACCTAAAGATTGTAGTGAGTTGCTAAACTGCACCATGGGAAGTGTGAATTATTCTTTTTTGATAATGATGAAAACAACGTAGGGTTTTTTTTTTTTTTTCTGTTGTGTTAAAAGCGTGTATTTATTTTTTACACTTGCAAATAACCAAAACTGTATTTTTAAAGATGACTATGGAAAAATAGAGAGAAAGGGCTCTGGTAAAAAGTAGCTAAGTTGTACAGCACAATACTTCTCACCTACTACCTGAGCCTGTAAAATCCTAAACTCCTGGAGCAGCCACTTTCTTTTTAGACCAGACTCTCTGCTCACTGTGTCTGCTTGAGTCATAATCCCCCTCCAAAACATATGTTTCTATCTAAGCCTCTTAAGTTTCCTCGGTCCAGAAGGGGCTCTCAGAGCACACTCGTGCATGCCAGTGAGATCACACCCAATCCCAGCAGGCAGCTTTTCCTTCCCCCTGCCAAGGAGCCGGGTGGAGCAGCGTTTTTCCTTGGTGCGCCGCTCCAGTGGCGGGAGCGCTCCTCTCCAGGCGCGGCTCTGCTCCGCCCGGAGCGCTCGCTGCTGGCTCAGCAGGTTTCCTGGGCATTTCCTCCTCTCCAGCCCAACCTGTGCTTAACTCAGCCCTTTGCTAGCAGGGCTCAGGGGCGATTATTCAGGACTCAGGATTGCTTTCCAGGAGATGGAGTCAGTGACTGAGAGCAAACCGAGCGGCTCTGTGGTAGCTCAGTGAGAGGATGCATTCGCACAGGTTGCCAGTGGAACATTTGGTATGATTGTTTATTTATTACAGCATGCTTGTTATGCTTGTTAAAAAAAAAAAAAAAAAAAAAAAAAAAAAAAGAATCCTTCTGGGCAAATCAGTCCTGTACCCTGATTGGTTTCACTTCTTTCCACGAATTATAAATAGAAGTCAAATATTTTGTGATAGAATATGCTCATTTTTCTGTTATCTGGATTGGAGGAAGGTTGTTTTTCTGCTTTCGTGAATTTGGTAGCTTGTTCAAAAATAAAGCTGCTGGTAATGCAGTTAGAATTTAATTTCAAAATAATACATTCTAAACATATTACTTAAGTGATGAACATACATATGCTTCAAGCCTTTTAAAGATTATACTTGAGCAAGTCTGGCATTACACGATGAGAACTAGCAGGACTGAACTAGTAAACCCCTCCACTCAAACTTCCTAAAAGAGCTCAAAGAGACTGGGAGACAGTCTGTTTTACAGCACTGCTGGCACTAGAACCTCATAAACAGAAACTGATATAACAATAACTACCAGGTATAGATGAAATATGTGAAGTGTTTTTACAGAACTAAGAGTATTTTTGTACATATGTAAATAAGTAATCAATGAAACCCACTCAAAAGGCAAATTCTGGGAGATGACAGAGAAACCAGCCTATTCCTGGCTGATCCAATCCAAGCAATGCTGAAACACATCACTTCAATATTTAACAGCTTCTTTACTCTTTCCCTAGTAAACCAACATTTACTAATGGCAGCAATTCTGTATGTAAGGTTGTATTTTTGGTAGAAATGAATTTTGAGGATACTTGCTTATACACTTATAAAATACTGCAAATAATGTGAGTATAACATTAATACAGTTCATTTGTATTGCTTGAATTATAATATTTGAAAAAAGAAATCTCTGAGAAGTTACAGAAGTAAAACATATTTCTGCTTGCTAGTCAGTATGTTTTACCAGACATTTACACAGAAAGATAGGGAAATTTGTTCGACTTGTGGAAAGTGAAAGGATTAAAGGGAGAAAGAAGGGTGTGTTTTCTCTAAAATTATAAACAAATTACTATGTCAGTGCCTATATAATAATAAAAACCAGGGTGTTTAGCAAGTTATAAATTCTGCATTTTGAAAATGGGTGAACTAGCATTTTTGTGGAAACAGAATGCTGAAATAGGTGAGAGCTGTATCACAGTCTGGGCATCTTTGGCACAGAACTAGAATATTTTGGGCAGTTAGGAGAATTTGGCTTGGCACAGCATTTTACACCTGCACTGCTGCAGTGGATATTTCTCTGGAGGACCAGAAATGAGCCTGCAGAGGAACACAGAGAAGAGCTGCTCCCTAGTCCTCACTCCTTTTATCTGCTCACTCACACACGTGCAAACACACACACTGCACACAGTGTGTACGTGGAGAAAAGCAGCACATGGAGAAAGCTTTTAACTTTGGCTGAAACAATTAGATTTGTAAGTGTCTATTTGAGTGCCATGATCTCTGATGGGAGAGGTGGGGACTGGAAGTGTTCACCTGTTCTCCTCTCAGTGTCTCAATTTTTGTACCACCAGGGATTTATAAGGCCCAGAGATCATTACATATGTGACAGTAACATTTTTACTAAATATCTGCAAATGTTATGTGGGGCTTCAGACTATCAGTTACATTTGAAATGGAGGTCAAGAATCTTATCATCAAAATCCATCTTAATGTGTTAGATGGAGAACACTCTGTTTGGACCAGCCTGTGTCCAGCCACACCGTCTAGAGGTTACCATATTCCTTGGAGTGGTTCTGGCAGAAGGGAGCTGTTGCTCTCCCAGGTAGTGCCTGAGTTTTTTTATGGATGTTGGGGATCAGTTTACCAGTGTAGATGCAGTGGGGGTGATTGACAGAGCCAAAGGGGAGAAGAATGGAAAGGGCTGGAATGAGTTTGTCATGTTACTGAGGCAGAATGAAAAGAACAAACCTTAAAAAGTAGGGCTAGAAACCTTGATGTTTCCAATAAGGTGTTTCAAGAAGCATAGATAACCACATTTAAAATCATAGGCTGCCTTAATATATGACTATGCAGTGGGCTTGACTTTGTTTCTGACAGATTTTTACCTCTGTCACCAACCTCTGCACGTGCAAGAATAAAGACAACACCAAACATGTGTATGTATATATGTAATGTAAAACAGAAATCATGTAGCAACAGTCTTGGATGGAGATTTAGAAGAATCTCTGACATTTTTGAATCCATGTTTCCTAAATCTCATTCGATATGAAGAAAAACTGCTAAACAAATCCTGCTGTTCTATTTTTTTCCTGATAGTAACTCCAGAGAAATAAGGGAAATATAAAAAATAGATTTATGATTGCTTCTCAGTGTCTTAGTTACCATGCTTGCTCATATGTATATCATATATTTTCATGGAAGAACACTTTTGATGGGAGGCAGAATACTATCAAATCTCAACTGTTTTCTCACTCCATTTTGTATTCCCTGCTGCTTGGCACCCACTAGCACATTAGCTTGCCAAAAGTGTGGCTTGACAATTAGGTATGTTAGCACAATGACGCATTTTATAAACTATGCAAAATAATGCTCTCGCTGGTATGCCGAATAATCTTTTATCTCACAGCTTTTTGAGAATTATTTTGTAAACAATGCCCCCATTGTAACTTCATTGGTATGATAGTGCAGTACACAAGCATTATGACAGGGGAACGCTGTCTTGTGCTTCAGGCAATAAACAGCCTGCTGGGTCCTAAAGAGGGGGATACACTCATTCATCACCAAAGTATCCCAGAACTCTCCAAGTGTGTCTAACATCTGGCATTATTTGCTCTATTACTCCTTTCCCACAGTATGTGTGCAGCAAAGCATCTCAGTTTAGACTTTAGAGCTGGTCTGCATCTCCTCACTTGTATTTGTTGGAGAAAACACAGCCAAGAAAGAGTGCTTGTGGACAATGGTCTTCTCATTCAGTGAGGGAGTTTATTTCATGGATTTGGCCCCCAGTCCCCCTAGATTTGTATCTCTACCAAAAGAAAAACCTTAGCTTTACTGTGGAGAAAATCACAGTGGTGGGCTATGTTAACTAATCATCACAGTGTTCTTTCTACTGCTTTGGATGGTTTTGTTCTGGGGACTGTGTCCATCATAAACCCTGATGGCAGAAACCAAGATGTTAGATTTAATTTCATTTTCTGTCTGTAGCCAGCTTAGGTTGAAAAAGACTACATGTGGTGAGTTTGTGTTTGCTTTTATTTCCTGGGCAGGTCTGCTTTACCATCTGGTACTAGTTAGTGCAGATCTGGCATGCATTTGAGCTTGCTGCCTTGGCTTCACAAGCAGGAGATATTGAATGACTGCAGACTGGGCTACCATGCCAAGGACCTTCTCCACTTTCTCTGCAATTTTACTTCATTCTCATCACTTATTTGCTTTTCCCTTGTTTATTATCTTTATGTCTTTGTACTTCCTGCCTTGACTTTGAATTATTTCATTGATTTCATATAAAGGAGAGATTAATAAAGCAAAATTCTTCAAAATTTCTTCTGAGCTACTTCAGTGACAGAGAACCTACTTTGCTATTTTAATCTCTGGAAGATTTTCTTCAATACCTGCTGCTTCCACAAGAAAAGAGCTTCCTAAGTAGTTCTTCAGCCAAGGTGAAGGATCACCCTCTTAGCCTTAGTGCAAAATACTGAGCAGGGTAAGGCTGTTTTGACATCCAGATTTTAAAAATCACCAAGGAAACAAAGTGCCAGGTGGTTTGTCAGACAGAAAATGAGTTGCAGCACAAGTAGGCAAAGGTAAATATGAGATATTGCAGACCTTACATAAAAAGAATATAGAAGCAAAGGAAACTGTACTTCAGTCTGTGTATAGTTGGTTTGTCCTCTTTATCAGGCAAAGTTTTCAGGTTGTAACTGCATTAAAAAAACCCCATTCTCTAGCCTTGAGAAATTATTTGGATTCTTTTTAATTCCCCCTTTTTTTCTTTCTTCTTCCCTCCTCCCTCCCCACCCCTTGCTCCTCCTTGCAACCTGCCCCCAGGCTGCCCAGCAGAGCTCTGGGCTCTCTGTCCTTGGAGGCATTCAAGATATGGCTGAGCAGAGCCTGAGCAGCCAGCTCTGCCTTGGCTTGTGTGCCCTGCCCCACGAGTCCCTCTCAGCCTGGACAGCTCCAGGATTTCACTGACCTGGCAGCAGCATGAGAAGAATGCAGTGGTAAAACAACCAATTCAGAGCCATGTGTTCAGCCTCCTCTTCTTTAGAGGCTCCTGTTGTAACATAAACCTTTTCCTTCCTGCCCACACCTTTAGTGGTATTTTATAAAAGGCATATCATTCTGCAAAGATATTCTTTTGCTGTTTTATTCACTGCTCTTACTTTGTATTTCATATATTCATGGAATGAGTAATCTGTAGCAATTGAGGATATTATATTTTATTTACCACATCAGAGTCATCTGTCATGCATTTTTCACATCTATTTAAAATACTTTCCTACTTTTGTCATTCTGTTTATTCTGAATTCTAATGGGAAGCAAACTTAAAGTACAGAAACCTGAGTTGTCTGACTGAAGTGTCTGTGCTTGTTTAGCATGGTCTAACATGCAGTAATGCTTGGACTGTCACACTGCCTTACATTTTGCATGGTTATTAATAACTAATGCAAAATTCTTTTAGGGCTTTAGCTTTGTTTAAAGTCATATTTTGAACAAATGGCATAGAGAAACAGAACCTTACCAATGGAAGTTAGGCAAAGATTAATTTTGTACTCAAACACTGGTTTTGAAGAAATCAAATTAAAAAAAATCTCTAGATTTCTTTAACAAATGTAACAGAAAGAAAGAAGGTATGCTTCTGAAATGTAATGTAAGCATATTCAATGAATTAATTTTATACACCTGAGTGGAAAACTTGGTGTTTCCCAGCCAGGAATCTTCTTTTGCTTCCCCCACATAACTGGGATGCTGGTGGTTATCATCTGTAGCCTGGTTAGGCTGTGTGCAGGTCACCTGTGCTGTGGTTCAGGACAAAATAGGATATTGCAAAGTGACAAGGACCTAAAAACCACACTCTGTTTCCCTCCTTGTGTGAAACAGGGCTCAGGACTGCCAACCTGCTGCAGATATATATCTGCTACTGCTGCTACTTTGTTTTCTTTCCAGTTTCTGTTTATATCAAATACCTGTAAATAGATTTCCAGTGTATCTAATATTTGCTTTTGATCCTGTGAAGTTTTTCAGATGTTGTGCTTGGTAACAAGGATTTCTAGGATGATCCTTGCTAAGTGTCTATTAGTCTCATTTTGTTTCCCCTCTCTTGCCCCTTAATCTTTCTCACAGGAAACATGAAGAGTATTTGAAATAGTACAATTCTTTTGGGGAGGGTTGGATTTGACTGGATCTGCAAAAAAAAAAAAAAAAAATTATGATTGAAAGTCTTCACCAGACACATCAGTGGTCTTAAAGGCAATATTCATCCTTGCATGCAAGTAAAACAAACACAGCACATAATGCATCCCTTAAAAACAGTATAACACTGAAAAAACCCCCAACCAAGTAATAGTGGCACTGAGGTGAAGCATTTCAGAACAAAACCATGGAGATGATTTACCCAAGTGCAGCAGCAGCTGGCTGAAAACAGATTTATTTCCAATGTCTGATAATCCAAATCTTCACCTCTCTTTTGTTTGTCTCTCCAGTAGTTATTTCAGTTAGATCAGGTGCACACATTGTCTTTGCTATTGGGCACACATTGCAATGTTTTGAGTAGGATTAACTCCAGGGAAGAGCAGTTTGACAGGGGTATGGGGGAAGAAACCACAGGGAGCAAAAAGCTGAGGTCCTTCCCTCCCTGTCTGCTCCTCACAGACCACCAGCACAAGATGTGCTGCGATTTCTTCTTCTCCAGTCAATAGCTACAGTCAAATGTAAAATGAGAAAGAAATGTTCTTTCAATAAAGCTGAGAGCTCCCAGCCAGTAAGTGCAGAGCCACCATTGTTGGACAGCCAGCACTTGCACTTTTGGCCCCATGTTTTTTCTAGTGAAAAAGCAGAGGCAGAAAGGGGACAAGTTGTTTCTGGCAACCTTTTAATTCCTTAGATAAGAATTCACCAAAACTTGAACTTCTTTCAGTTATCCTTAGTTTTTCTTCAGTTACAAGATACACATTATGGGATATTGGATGATTAATGTAATAAAATTTCTTTCAAAACATAGAGACTGCATGAGCTATGCTGACATTTTTTCCAGAGTGGTGACAGGAGAAAAAAATCCTCAAAACTTGCTTTTTAATTGGTCATTTAATTAATTTTAAAAAAGGATAATTTTTTATTTGGCTATTTATACAAGCAAATAGTGATTACTGTGCACATGTAAATGATCACTGCTTAAGTTCATAATTGAAAATTGCAGTCATCTTAAAAAAAAAATCACTGGTGATTTGTATTATCTCATCAAACATGTACCTTAGGTTTTATTGTAATCAATAGAAAAGCTCTTGATAATAGAGAACCAAAATTAAATATATTAAGTGTCCTGTTTAATGCATTTGCTGATTCTGTATGTGAAATTGTCTAAATTAGCATAAACACAGGGGATTTCTCATTCTTTTTAGTGGAATCTTGCCATCTTAAAAAAAAAAAAAAAAAAAAAAAAAAAAAAAATCAGGCTCCTATGATCTTACTGCTCCAAGTGCCCCTTTGATTAAGCTTTCACTGAATCAAACTTAATACCTTTGTTAAATAAGGTCACACTTCTATGTATCAGTGTCAAAGTTACTGAAGATAGTTCACTGCTGAGACAGAAGGGGAGGAAATAAGCTTTCTACATCTGGGAGGTAGTGTCACTTGTATGAAAATTTCTGGATCAGAAAGGGTGTTTGTATGCAGGAAAGAAATATTTTCCCATACAAATACTATTTGAAGAAAGAAACGACTCTGGACAGAGTCCAGTAGTGTCCCATCTTACAGGTGTCCTGAAGGGAGAAGGTTTCTGGTAGATGATTCACATGGAAGTCCATGTACAGAGTCAACACAATGACCCACTGTGTTGTAGCTGAAAGCTCCCACTAAGTGATATCTGGGGACAAATATTTGCACATGAAGCACATTCTGATACTCTTCTCAGAATACTGACACCCTCAGTTTTGACTGCTAGTGCAGTCTTCTCTGAATTTGTAGAAATGTTTTCTGAAAGCCTGTTTCCTAGGAGCTACTCCTTAATGAATCAACTTAGCACTCTTCTATATGTAGTATAAACAATTTTTGTTTGTTGTAAGATCAGGCTAATTATTGTCAACAAACTTTTGTGATGTAACTGATTTCCTCCTTTCTTTATGATCTCTGATTGTGCTGAAGAGTCCAGGGCTAGATGACATCCTGCTGATCCCCACTGATGTGCCTGTGCACTGCACAGCCACACTGCACCCTCACCTTTATCTCTTAACTTGGCCTACAAGACAGCTTTTCCTTGATAAAAGTATCAACCTAGTGTCCAGCAGCAAACCAAAGGAGTACAGGATCTTTTACCTCAAATAGGAATATTCAAAACTGTTCTGTTCCTATCAATACCATGGACATTCTGGACTCAGAAATCCTCACCTGGCAGTCTCTCCTCTTGGGAATGCCTTCTGAGATCTCCACAGGATTCTTCACACACAAAGGGCAGAGAGGGAGGAAAATGCAGTTGTTTCTTCTATTGCTGCTCTGAATATCTTCACCAGGTATGTTTTGCTGCAATCCTAGTTATTTTAGTGCTATAACTTGTTGCCTCTTCCTCTTTGCCGTCTTCTCCCAGTCTGGAGTAAAAATTTTGGGCATGCATTTTGCTATTTAATCTGCAGATGCCAAGTCATGGCTTTGAAATCTTCTTTTGATTTACTATTATAAGTCTCAGACATCTGAATAGATTATTTTTTGGATTTTTTTTTACCCCAGATTCTGTTTCCTCTATAAGGTTAATTGCATAAATATTTGGTGGTGGGGAACTGCTTGGTATTAGTGTTCAGCAAGAACTGAATACTAGTTTGAACCAAATAACACTGCAGATCTCATTTGTGTGTTTTTTAGTTTGTCTGGGGTGTTGTTTATGGGTACAGTTAAAGAAATATTTCTGAGGGAAAACCATTTGCTTTGTGCTTGTGCTGATAGCCCCTCACTGATGGTACTCTTGAGTCTGGGATTAATTTGAACTTGCTCCTTTCCTGTCTTGGAAAACAGTGAAGATTAGCTCATATGTTAGATGCAGTATGTCATCTCTGGTAATCTTTCACACATGCTGCATTAACAACATCCTCTGGTGATTGTATATGTTACTTTATATAGAGAGTGAAAATGACATCTCAGAGAGAAACGGAGTGGAAAGTCCTTAGCTAGTGTAAAGTCAATATTGATTTGCTGATGTGCAGCAGCAGACTTGCTTACCAGTATTCCTGAAAGTTCTATCTTGGTCAGGGCAAAGGATGTTAGAGTCACTGATCAGTGTGATGCTGAGAGTAGGCTTTTTTTAAATACTGCCTTCACTGCTAATTTCAAAACACTCAATATATGTTCCACATGATGAACAGTATTACCCAATTTTGATCTCACTAATGCTTTCTGGATCATTTCCCTCAGTATTTCCTCATCTTTTAAAAATTCTCTTCGGCACATGAAATTAGCTGCAGAGATCTCAGGCATATTTATTTCATTTTTATCACAATATCAGGAGACTTAGTCCTGCAGGAAACTTGTTAGGCTTGTAAGCTACTTGTGTTCGTTGAACAGTACTAAAGGAGGTAGAATATTTTTTTTTAATAAAATGTTGTTAATGGATTTTGTAGGAAGGTCATATATGAAAGCTGAAAAAGTGTCTGAATTCTATCAGAGATGCCTTTTGTGTATGCTTTCCTTAACATCAATATTTATTTGTTCCCTCAACAACATTAGGAGACTTCACATTTCTGACAAAGAAAGATTTCCTTATTCTACTTTTACCTACTCAGCCGTCCATGACTCAGTTCCATCTTCAGCATCAGGAACAGACTTGTTTTCCCTACCATTCCCAAAGACTGGCTTCTGTGCAGATACCAAGCAAACACACTGCCCTTGTAAGGACAGCACAGCACCCTGTTACATCTTCTATATGCATTACGAGAAACATAATTCCATCTTGCAGAAGGAAATGGTTCCCAACCATGAAGACTACATAGTCCATGCATCTCTGTTCCTCAGTTAATACATTTCACATTAATTCCCAGAAGACAGGAGTTAGCTCACTATGCCCCTCTAAAACATGAATGGCACTAGAATTTGCACTGAGGAATTCCATAAAGAAAAAGGAAGGACCTTCTATCAGCCCATAGCTATCTACCCAGATTTCAAATAAATTAAAACACTGCACTATATTCAGCTTTCTGGTGTCAGGTCTAATTACTGTCTTAGCATCACAATAAAAATGATAATTATTTCAATCCGAAGAATTGAGATACTTAAAAAACCAATTTTCTTAATAGCATTACACATTTAAATAAATCAAAACGACTAATTTAATTCAGGCAATGACAATATGAAAAAGTTATCCTTGTGGCAGTCTTTCAGAAAAAGAATTTTTGCAATCAGATGTGCAGTTTGACTTATGTCTTCATATCTTCTTTCATTATCTCTTCTTAATATGTATATTTCATTCTAGAAATTTGCTAATTGCACATATATAAGATATTTGGTTGTTAAAATGATTTCATAAAAATCTATAGAGATAATAGAAAGCAATTTTTCTCCTAGTGAATAATTGTCTCATTAGTCCATCTCTATTATTTATACATACATTGATTATATGCAGAATGATCTCCATTAAGATTCTTGCCTTTTCTAAATAAAATAATTTTCAGTTTATATGTACTTTTTTTTTTTTTTTTTTTTCCCATCTTGTAGCTTGATTTTAATAGGAAGAATTAGGAAGTGGTCCAAAATTAAATTATCTATGTCTGTCTATCTAAACTGTAACTATAAATCATTATCTGAAATAATGACTATAATTTTAAGGTCAAAAGCTGTATCCTTGCTATAATATATCATGTCAATTATTATAGATTGCAAATTAGTGGACAAATTGAAGTAGAAATTGGAAGAACAGAAGGAAGTGTTAAAAATACTTAAGCAAGTGGTACTCTGTATCAGTGAAATGGAAGAAAACCTGATTTAAAGACTATTATTTGCATTAATTCAAGACGAAAAATCTGTTCTACAATGTGCAAGCACTGGTATTGTAGTAAAATGAACACTTGGAATATATCTATGTTAAAGAAATTATTTTCTTTTGTGAATTGAAAGTTATGTGTCTTTGTTAGTTTTCTTTCATCATCATTTCACCCCTCATCACCATCTCTGTGTTTTCTAAGTTTCATGTGCTGCAAATGGAGCAAACACTGAACTGTGGGGAAGAACTCCCTTCCTAACCCAGTCTAGGTGGGGCTAGACAATTGAAAAGTTAGTTTTGTTTGGTACATAAAATTGCCAATATGTTAAAAATCGATTTACCATTATTCCAGTAACACAATTGCCTGAAACAATTTAAAAACAAAAACCAGAAAACAAAAACCAAAAATTGTCATGTATAATTGTAGTCTGCATTTTACATCAATGCCTCTAGGCATATTTATTTGTCATACACAGAACCAGAGTATCCAGCATAATTTATAGATGAAAATGATGTAACACAGGGAGATAAATATTCAGAATACATATGTGACAGAAACAAGTCTTAGTTTGGCACTGTGATATATTTTTAATGTAATACAAAACTGAAGGGACTGTCCTAACCAGCCTGAAATAAATTAATTTATAAGGAGAAACATATTCATCATCAACCTTACAGTTACTCACACAGCCTTAGGGTTATGGGGGTATGCAGTAAATATTTTCTTGATGTCAACAAATGCTTTACAGATGAACTGGATAAGGTCAGAAAAAACCTGGCCTTCCTGATGATGACCAGCAGGTTTAAGGTGAGGATTAGTAAATCATCCTTCAAAACTGGCTTAGGGACTTAAAGGAGAAGTAGTGCTGTTATCACTAAATTTCTTTTCCACACATCATCTGCCTGTATTTGTTTTAAATGAATGACCTGTTACACTTGTGTGATGCTCTCAGAGTAAAAAAATTATACTTTTTTTTTTTTTTTTTTTTTCCCTGGGAGGATACAACACAGGGTGAAAGCCTCTTTCCCTGCACTGCAGTAGGAATTTGGGAACAATCCATGTCACTGCCCCTGGCTTGCAGTGAGTGTATGGCTATAGTGATGGAAAGCCTACCCAGCTGCCCAGCTCAGCAGTGTTTACTGCTTTTACTAAGAGCTTCTCTTTGACAGCTTAGGCATAGGAGAGATGCTGTGATATTTTTTAAGCATCTGTGGAATAGGTAGACAAAGTGGACAACACAAGACCGAGGTTTTGCCATTTTACATTTCTTATGCCATTCTTTTACATTACACCAGGCTACAGATGAGCATGGTGGGACTGTAGAAATCAGGGCAACAAATGCTGAATGTTTAAAGAGTTGCTTTGCATAATGGAGACTGGCACAGAGAAGAAGCCTTATTAAATGGCTCCAAACTGACTGATGACTTATGCGATGGTGTGGGTTGAATCTTTTTAGCCAGTATGTCTCAAATGAATACTGATATGAAAGGTTGAAAATACTAGAAGAGGGTACAGTTTGTTTCAAATAACCTTAGTAATTTTACAAAAAAAACTCTTCTAACATTATTAATTCAACATTTCTTTCTAGGGCAGCAGGGTCAGGCAATACACATAGGCCATGACTTCAGCACATTTCAAAAGCAGAGGCTTGGAAACAACAGTTCTGGAAGAAAATTTAGGTGAGGATTAAAGACAGCATCTTTCAGAAATGTTGAAGAGGAAAGTGATTTTTTTAAAACTTTGCATTATTACTGTTATAACATATCCCTTTTTGGAAACAATTGGCATAAGGCTGTAAATCTTGTTACTAGTGCCTATCCTATGAAAAATGTCCTCTTTACCTAATTTTTGTTCTTGTATTTGCTGCTGTATTAGTTCAGAAAGTCTAATTCTCATATAACTAGAAGTTTATTCAGGGGAAGATCACTCATGTAGCAATGGAAAAGAGCTCACTTTAAAATCCTTTAGTATACTACAGGCCTGTTTTGCAGTCCTAGGTGCTGCTCAGGGAATGCACAGGCAGGAGATGGGTATGCTTAACCTGGTTAAATTCAGTGCCCATTGCCTGAGTTGAAATGACACAACAGGAGTTGGCCTCGTTGATAGTTTACATCTTGAACTATTCACTTTGTATAATTTTCAGGACTTTTCTGCTGTTTTACTAGAGGTGTTACATATGCATGTTGGCTCAGAATGTAAAAAAGCTGAGAATCTGCAATTTGCAAGAGTGTCTAGCTAAGTTTGTCAGTCATGTTTAAAAGGCAAGATGCTTGGGAAGCTGGGAGAAAAAGATGATGTGTTTCTGCATTAAACATCTTTGGCACATGTCAGAGAACAGTAGGAGAAACAAAGCTGTACTAATGTAAATATCTGTTCCTAGTGTTTGAGCAAAGTCAGAACATGTTCTGCATGAAGGGGAAAAGGGGTGCTTGAATGCTTAACGTAGAAGTATTTGGAGGAAGAAAAGACTGTGGAAGAATGTTACCTGTTTATTTTAGTTAAAATGAGTAATTCAGGAAGTTTATTATAGTGCATAATATTCCAGTTCATTAACATGCTTTTGTAGTCTACTTCACTCCTACATTCAACCTTCCTTTTGTTTACTGAAGAAAATAAAGATTTTTTCTTCCTCTTTTATGTTTTTCTGATTCAAAATTCCATTGAAACTGATAATTTTCTTTGCCTCTTATATGCTATTTAGTTTCTTCTGATGTAAACCACTTTGTTCAGTTATCAATTCAATTCATATATTTCTTAATTAGTAGTGGCAGAACCTTAAATGCTGCATATTTCTGAAGCATTTAGAAACTTCCAGCATGTTAAGTTTCACTGTGGTGAAGCAAAATTGAACAGCTCTAAATTTTGTCAGCATTGTTTAAAATGGAAGCCTTTTGATTATTGTATATGAGGTCAATAGAATGAATGAGAAAAACAAACTTACTGCAATTCTAAGAAATTTTTTCCTTAGGTGGATATGACCTTCTCAGTTATCAAAGAGCACTCACACTCTCCCTCACACAAACTGCCCCAGCTGGAAAATCCCCACCCGGGAAGGCCAATCCACGGGACATTGCCGTGAGGGGCAGCTGAGGAGGGGCCAGAATCCATCAAACAGCCCCAAAGCGCTGCCCAGGCTCTGCTGAGGCCCTGCAGCACAGCTCTGCTCCTGATGCAAAGGGATGCAACAGAGGCACAGGCTGCTGCAAGAGCCTGGCTCAGACTTGTCCCTGCCAGGGCAGGTACCTGGGCCTTCCCACCCGGCCCAGGTGTGCACCAACCCCCTGAACTGTGTTTGTGGGGGACCCTGAGCCCCAGAACATGGAGATGGAGAGCACCCACAGGAGGCCATGGGGATCCATCTCCAAGGGATCTGTGGGTGCTCTCCATCAGACAGCAGGATGCCATTGGGATCCACAGAGTGCTGAGGTTTTTACTTAATGTCTCTCTATCACTTTCTCTCCCCCCACCCCTTTTCCATTTCTCTTTTGCTCTCTCTGTCATTCTCTCTGTCTCTCATTTACTCTCCAATAAAACCCACACTACTGACTTTGGCACATGGCCTCATTCGCACCCTGACTCAGGCAGAGCCATTTCAGACCATTTTAATCAGTGCATCAGAACAAGGGGCTGGAAGCCCTCCAGTCCGGGGGCAGCTGTACTCAGAAGAAGCCGGTTGCTACCACAAGCCCTCCAGTTGGGATGGATGGAAGCAGGAAGAGCTGTCCCACTGTCATGTCAGCAGCATCCAAGAATTCTCGAAATGCAAAGAACTCTCAGAGCAAGGTCTCAGCCAGGGACGAGATGGTGGCTCCCAGTGTTTGTCTGACTGGGAAGAATACAGTGAACATGAGCTCTTCCCCAGAGGTGTCAGCAGTTATGAAGAACCATCGGACTGGGAAGAGTCCATTGACCAAGCGTTTCCAGAGATGTGTGACGCCAGCCCCACACCAGCGCCTGGGGGACACTTGGTGCCACGTGCCCAGCTGGAATGCCGAGCAGCACCGAGGGGACGAGACACCAGGACAGCATTCCATTCCCACCAGCAGCCTGGCACCACCACCATCACCTGAGACCGTGTCCTGAAGTGCCACATCCAACACCTCAAGCACTTCCAGAGACAGCGACTCTGCCACCGCCCAGAAGGAGTTCTTCTAATGCCTGACCAAAGCAGGACCATGACACAAGAAACTCTACTTAAACAAATGAATGTTGCTTTTAAAAATAGTAGTAGTTGTAGAAAAAAAACAAACAACCAAACAAACAAAAAAACCCCCCACAAAAATCCTAGCCAAAAAACCCGAAAAATTAACATAAAAAGTAGAATTAGAATAGGAATGCTAAGAAGAAATTGACGAAGCGGAAAAAAGAGTAGCAGTACATAGGAAATAGGATAGTAGTTAGGAATAGAAAAATAAATAGAAGAAGAATAGGAATAAGAATATGAATAAGAATGCAATAAAAATAGGCATGAGGATAAGAATAAGAATAAGACTGAAATGAAGAGGAAGAAGTACGAAAAGTACAAGAAGAAGAAAATTAAGAAGGAGAAAAAGAAGCAGGAAAAGAAGAAATAGCAGTAGAAGTAGTAAATAATTACAATAAAAATTAAATATCTGATTATCTTGCACAGTCTTTGTTTCCCTCTGAGTCCTCTGAACTCATTCTAGCAGTTGCGCGTCCTCCTCATTGTGGGGCCCCCACACGGATGCAGAGCTCCAGGCAGGGTCTCACAGAAACGGCCTCGAGGGCCACGCTCAGCTCCCTTGGCTGCTGCTCTTGCTCCTCTCCATGCAGCCCAGCCCATGGCTGCTTTCTGGGCCGGCAGCAGCGACTGCCGGCTCGCGCTGAGCTTCTCCTCCGTGCGCAGCCCGAGCGCTTCTGCTCAGCCCCTGCCCCGCTCGGCTCCTGTCCCTGCACAGCCCGTGCTGAGGGCAGCTCCAGCCCCTCTCTGGGCCACTGCCAAAGCCATTGCAGAGCCCCGGGGCCCAGGCAGAGCCTCCCTGAGGGACACCCCTCATCCCCGGCCTGCAGCCGGCCATGGAGCCGCTGAGCACAACTCCCTGGCCGCGTCCATCGGCCAATGGCTCTGGCCCCGCACAGCCCGGCCTGCAAAGCCAGGCCTGGCAGGGGGGCTCGGGGTGTCTGTCCTGGGGCACCGGGCCTGGCAGGGCTCTGGGCACTGCAGCACTGTCCAACACTGAAATGATATGGGGAATGGCTGAAACTAGGCTGTGTTTTGGTCTTTATATTACTATACTTCTATTTGCATTTTCCCAGTGAAAAACTGCTATTCTAAATCCCATATCTTTGCCAGGGAGCTCCTTAATTTCCAAGTAATATTAATTTAGAGGGAAGGAGTTTACATTTTCCGTTTCAAGAGGCTCCAGAGCTCCTCAGCAGACACCTGTCTGTCAAACCAAGACAGTGCCCTGCTGCAGCTCCATCCCCATGGCAGGATCCGCGCTGGATGATCCCCAGGGACCCCCGGTGGGCAGAGCCCCCCTGAGCCCTGGTGCTGCTGATCCGTGTTGGGAAGACACCTGGCTGGGGCTCCACATCCTCCCCGTGGCCTGGATTTTCTCTGCATTTCTCTTTGTCCTTCCCAAACACCCAAAACCAGGGTAAAAAATAGAGATGTTAAATAACGACCTGCTTGGGGACACGGGGGTGATCTTCCAGGGGATGCGGGGGACGCTCGGTTCCAGGGATTTGATGGGTCCTGGGAGGGACCTGGGGGCTGCTCAGGGCGTTGGGCTCCCCAGTTCCAGCGGCTCTGGCTGCGCTGGGAGACGGCTGGGAGAGGATCAGCGGGAGGAGACGAGAGAGAAGCAGCGGCAGGAAGAGGAGGAGCGATTTTGGAACCACGCGCTTCTCCCGCCCGCCCGCACAGACCGCAGCGTCCCCCGGGAGCGGCAGAATCGCCCCCCAAGAACCCGCAGGTGAGTGGAGAGGGGGAGCTCGCCCCAAATCCATCATGGGGTGCTCCGGGAGGATTTTATTTTGCGGTTCAGGGGATGTTTGGATCTTGCAGGAGCCTAAAGCCGAGCCGGAAATGGCGCTGCGGGATCTTGGCGGCTCCCATGTGGGATCGCCCGGTATCGGCGGGGAGGGGGCGATATCGACCCTGGGGATCCCCGGCAGAGCCAGGGGGGAAGGCAGGAGCCCCGGAGCGGGGAGAGCGCGGAGGGGCGATCCCAAAGCCGGGGACCCCTGGCAGCCTGGAGGGGTGCGGGAGGTTGGTGCTGAGCGGGCTCCGGGCCCCCGAGGCTGAAAGGGGCGCTGACTTCTCCAGCTGCCCTTGGGCAGCGCCACCATCAAACCCAACACGCTCAGCCCTTGTTTTCCTTCCCAAAGCAGGATTTCCCAAGCCTTGGCTGCATTGAGGAGGAGGCCATGAGGACGAAGTCGATGGCCCGTGAGCCGCAGGCAGGTGAGAAGGAAGTCAGTGCCCCTTTCCCCCTGTGTCCTGCTCCATCTCCCAGCCCAGCACGGCCCCGGCTGCAGCACAGCCCTGGTGGGATCTCCTTGCCCCTCCCTCTGGCACGGAGGCAAATCCCATCCTCTCCTTGTCCTTCCTCCCCCAGACAAGGAGCTGAGCACGGACAGCAGGGAGGACAAATCCCCGCGGCACAGCCTCGGGCAAGAGGCCGTTTGCAGCGGCTCCATGGCACAGGAATGCAACGGGGAGGAAAAGCCCCACAGATCCTGCAGCAGGAGGGGCTGCAAACACACAGCCCAGGGATCCCAGCAGGAAACAGCCAGCCCGGGCCAGGGAGGCGGCCGGAGCTCGGAGCTGGGGCTGCGTGAGCAGCTTCACCATGGGGAGAAGCCCCACAAGTGCTCGGAATGTGGGAAGGGCTTCAGGTGGAGATCCAACCTGATCACACACCAGAGAATCCACACGGGGGAATGGCCCTACGAGTGTGGGGAGTGTGGGAAGAGATTCAGCCAGAGCTCAAACCTGACTGTTCACCAGAGGATCCACACTGGGGAGAGACCCTACGAGTGTGATAAATGCAGGAAGAGGTTTCACAACCACATCAATCTCCTCCGGCACTATCGCATTCATACAGGGGAGAGGCCCTTCTGCTGCCCCGACTGTGGGAAGAGCTTCAATCAAAAGTCCAACCTACTCACCCACCAACTCATGCACACAGGGGAGAGACCCTACGAGTGTAATAAATTCAGAAAGAGGTTTCAGAGCAGGTCCAGCCTTCTGAAGCACTATCGCACTCACTGGGATGAGAGGCCCTTCTGCTGCCGCGACTGCGGGAAGGGATTCAAGACAAACTCCAACCTCGTCAGCCACCGGCGCATCCACACCGGGGAGAGACCCTACGAGTGTCCTGAGTGTGGAAAGAGCTTCTCACAGAGGTCTAACTTGACCCAACACCAACCTCGTCTCCACTAAGAGAAGCCCTGTGAGTGCCCCGAGTGCAGGAAAAGCTTCGTGCTGCCTCCCTGTGGCGTGGATTTTCTTTGCGATACTCTTTCTCCTTCCCAGACACCCAGTACCGGGCTAAAAATGAAGACATTGAACTAAGACATTCCTGCTGACACAGGGGGATCTTCCAGAGGATGTGGGGGACCCTGTGTTCCAGGGACTTCAAATTTCCTTGGGGGTTTCTCAGGGCTTTGGGCACCCCAGGCCTAGCGGTTCTGGCTGCACTGGGAGATGCTGACGAATGTTCTGGGGCAGCTGATCAAGGATCCCCTGCCCTGACACCCTCCCTGTTTCCCCCTGACCCGCCTCCCGCTGTCCCCTGTCCAGGATCCTCCTCTCCCCACTGTCACTGCCCTTGCCCCCAGCCCATTCCTGTCTCACACCATTCTTGCCCCTGTCCCAGTTCAGATCCCATTTCCGGTATCATTCCCTGTCCTGTATTCTCTGCCTGGTTACCGTTCACATATTCCCAGTCCCATATTCCCTGTCCTGTTCCCCTTCTCGTATTCCTGATCCCAGTCCCATTTCCATATTTACATTTCTTTATTTCCAGTCCCCTTCCCATATTCCCATTCCCACTCCTTTTGCCCTATCCCCATGTCTGTTCCCTCTCCTATATTCTAAATCTCCATCCCATATTTTCTTCCCAATTTCTCTTTTGATATTTCCTGTTCTGTTCCCATATTCCCATTCCCTGTTCATGTTTTCATTCACATTCCAATGTCCCTTTCCCAGTCCCCATTCTCTGTCCCTGTCCCCATTCCTGGTTGTTGGAGAGTGGAACAGAGAAGCCTCTCTGACTCCTCCAGGAGAGAACAGTATGCAAGAATTAAATTTAAAATATTTTGAGAAGTTAAAGTACAAGAAACCACACAGACATTAAATAGATGTCTAGGTTTTAGTTTCAGGAATTAAAAATATTAAGTAGCATAGATATGAAGTAGACGTTTAAATCTTAGTGTGAAGCACGTAGAAATATGTTTCAAATACCATGAAACGTAAAAGCCGTGGAATCTCCTATAAAATACTGGCTGATTGAGACATTAAAAACTTAGTCCCAGACAAAATAAAATTACAATATTAATATTTTATATATTCTTCACAGAGAACAGATAGGCCATATGCACAAGTTATATGTAGACTTTAGTATTATGGATTTCTAAAAGGTTTAGGAGAAATTTGTCAGGTTAATGATTTTGGCTCATTGGGTAATTTGTCCAAAAACATCCCTGTATTGTATCCAGAGCTCTCTCTCACTCCTCTCTTGTCCTTCTCTCTTTCCCCCACCATCATCATCACCACTACCAGCACATGAGGGAAGAAGAAGGTGAAGAAGAAAAGAACAGAAGAAGAAAGGCCAGGGAGCATCTGCCTCTGGAGACTCTGCACCAGCCGCAGCTTTGACCTCTTGCAGCAGAGAGCTGCTCCTGCTTCCATCGGGACTTTATGGCAGAGAGATTGAACAGGGACTGGAGAGCCTTGGGTTCTTTGCCTTTGGAGCCTGACGTGCCTTGACAAGAAACAACTTTACAGCAGCCAGCAGCTGCTCTGCTCTGGGAAGATCTAAAGCCACAACCAATCCCCACAGCCGGTGCCAGTCCCAGTTGTGGACACTGCTGGAGGCCCAGGCACATTTTAGCTAGGCCTTTTTCTCAAGTTCTGAGTATTTTTCTCAGGCCATGAAACTTTCTCAGCCTCTAGCCAGGATTTTTCCCAGGCCAGAGACTCCTTCTTTACTGTAAACACAAAAGAAAGAATCATAACAGAGATAAACACCTGCAAGGTCCATGAGAAAGTCAGGGAGGAGAGGTGTCTCCTTCTCTGACCAATGATCTGTTTGTATTTTGTTTTTCACAAACTGTCTTATTTAAGGCAATGGTTTCTTTCAATAAATTGCTCTTTCTTGCTCTTTTCTTCACCAAGCAGGAGAGTGTCTTGTTCCTGTTTTTTTGCTGCTCCATAACCCTTCCATGGCAATAGAGCCAGACACAGCATCAGCAAATCACCACTGCTGTGTTTTGGCAGGACTTTGGTTCTGCACGTTCAAAGCAACAGCAGCTTGTGGCATTTTTGTCACTGAAGCTCAGCACTGACTGAAGTGGCATTTTTAATGCACTCCCTAACTGCAAAACACCTTCAGACACACTTTAATGACAGACAGGCAGCAGTAAAATCTGTGCTTTGCCTGCTGTGAGACAGGTCAGAAGGGCAGAGCATATCAAATAAAGGGACTGCTGCTTTAGCTGCCAGGCTGTGCAGAACACAGCAGCACTACAAGTTAATTCACTGCTCTCACATTCCAGTCATTGTACTGTAGTCATTGCACACCAGTGATCTTTGAAATACTAATTATTTATTAAAACTGATCTTCAGAAGAGCTTCAGCAGCATGTGACTGACCAGACACTGCTGTGAATACCATGAACTGTGTGGACACTCTGAAAACTTAAGCTTGATCAAAGTAAAATTGGCAACTTCTGTTTCCCAAAAGATCAAAAGGCACTGTAAATGCAGGCAACAAAAGAACTATCTTTCATCTTTCTGCTGATGGCAGTTTCCCTAAAACTCTCCTTACTGCACTCAGAGGAAGCAACAAGTTTCCCCATGCCCAGCACCTGTTCTTGTATTTCCCACTGCAGTACAAATGCAGGTATCCTAACAGGACTGTGCAGTCCATGTGCAGTTTTTAAGGACATGCCCAAATGGATGATTGGCTGTATTTACACTGACCAGGACACAGCCATGTTCACTAAGTGTGTCTGATCAGGAAGAATTTTCTCTAGCACACATTTAAGAGGTTTTTACTACTTATATCCATTTTGTTCTTAGTGACAACAAAGCAATTGCTCTAATGTAAATTTCTGTTTTCTTCATCTCCTTAATGCATGCAGCAGAAGAACCTGCATCCTTTAGTGCAATGGGAAGCTTTTGACAGCCATGACAGAATTTAAAATTGGAGTGTGAGTAAACCAGACTGGATGTCAGTGTGACTCACCTCAGTTTTGGCCATGCTAAATTGTATTAGAATCATATATTCTGACATCTGCACAGTCTAACTAAAACAGTGCAGAGCCCTTGGTGTTATGGGATTGCTGATGTAACAGACCTTTGCTTCCACACCACTTTTCACAGCTGACTCACAGCTTTCTTTCAACTTCCTATCAATTCCTGCAATTGAATCTTAAGAGCAGATAGAACTCTGTTTCCTGCAATTTCTGTGTAGGATTCAGTAAATCATTTACAAAGATATAATACCTGCAAAATCCCTACATAGAGCAGTGTAAAAAAATACTTTGGCATTTTCCTGTCTTTGTAAACAAATGCAAATGTCAATACTAACAACTTCAAGCTATTTTTTTTCTTGCTGAGTTTTAGAACTGAGCCTCTAGATTTTGACCCAGTGTTCTCATTTTGTTTGCTTTCAGAATCAGCGCTTATTTTTAGTCATCAGAGATTGTATTATCTAAAACAAATAAAATTGGCATGAATTGGCAATAAATGAATAGAAATTCATTTAACAAAACACTCCATCAAGTTGCTGCATGTAAGACTCTCTGATTGTAAGAGCCTGAAATGAGGGATGCAGAACTCCAGGTTGGCTCTTTAAAATGCTGCTTATTATATTCAAATGATGCAGTAATTTATTTATCATTTAAAGTCCTGTTTATTGTATCCATGTGATGCAGCAATTCACGGGCCATGGGTGACAAGAGCCCAGCCCACAGCCTGACAGCCACATCTGTGGGTTCCACTGAAAGCTTCCTCTAGTTCTGGTTACAATGCATTCAATAATTTTCATTACAGAGCATCCTAAAACATGACGACCAATCAATCCCTTCACTATCACCTGTAGCCTATCATACCTACTGACATGACAATATTCTTGTTACTATTTTCCAATCACAAAAGGTTAGTGTGTTTCAGTTTAAGCTAGAAGTTGTTTTTCAGTTTTCTTGCAGTGGGAAATCCTGAGATCTTTTCTCTACTTGCAACATGGTATTTTTCTTTGGCTGTGAAAATTCTTTTCCTTGGTAAAAACATCTTTTGTTTGAGGTGGATTTATCCTTTGCTCAGAGTCATAAAAGCCCCTTCCAACTCACTGCTCTTTGCCTGCTTAGTTACCCAGTAAGATTGGCTCAGCAATTCTTTACTTCTGCATCAAAACTTGCTCTCATCTCTCTTCCTTCTTCAGATTCTACATTCAAAAATCTTCCTGTTATTCACACACAGCTGTGAGACCTTCCTGTCAACTCCTCATCCTTCCTAACACATGGGGCTGTGCCCTATAGGGGATGGAGATCCTGCGCTATAGGGGATGGGGTTCTGCCCTATAGGGAATGACGTCCTGTCCTATAGGGAATGATGCTGTGCCCTATAGGGGATGAATGTCCTGCCCTATAGGAAATGAGGTTCTGCCCTACAGAGGATGTGGGTTGTCCCCTATAGGGGAGAGGTCTCAGGCCTATAGGGGATAGGGTTCTGCCTTATAAGGAATGAGGTCCTGCCCTATAGGGGATGGGGGCTGTGCCCTATAGGGGATGGGGTCCTACTCTATAGGGCACAGCCCCTGCAGGAACAAACTGGACTTCTGGACAGCAGAGCAATATGATTTTGCAGAAGCTGATTTATTGTTTATAATTCACCCTAATTATCCATTTCTAGAACCATCACCCATGTGGGGACACACTCTACAATTGATAATTTTAGGGTGTTGATCCACCCATTTAAACCCCCCAGAGTCAGTAATTGGTGGTCACATGCAGTTTCACTGCCTCCTGTAACCTTGAATCTTCTTATCTTGGTGTTCTGTCTTTTCAACTTCTTCTCTCCCCATTTAGCATAGTTTATGTTCCAGCAGCTTTGGGGGGTTTCAAAGAAGTTATCCAAAAACTCTTAAAAGTTTCTCATGCTGTGCACCTATTACAAACACTGGTCTAAACTAAGAAATGCACAAAAGCAGCTGGCATGTGAAAGAAGCATGTGAACAAACAGCAAAATATACAGAAAGAACTGAACAGCAAAACATAGCAACTAAATATGGTTTTTGGCTGGTGCCAAATTCATGGGACTGGGACACTAATATATATCATAATTATGACTTATTATATACTCATGTTTTAATATCATATGCTGCCATATAAATACACAATATGTAAGAAAAAAAAATTAGACAGTTGTTTGATAAATTCAACTTTACTTTAATTTCTTTATTCTTAAAGTTTTCTTCTTATTCTCCTAGTTTCTAACTAGTCTTTCTTGCTATTCTACATTTTCATCTTTCCTATTCTAACTCCTCTTCTCAAGGGGTTTCTAAATTCTTATTCCTATTCCTATTTATATTCCTATTCCAATTCCTATTCCTATTCCCATTGCTATTCCTATACTTCTCTTCTATGAATTCCTAAAGTCTTATAACTATTCTTCCTATATGTATTTTGAAATTATGTTCCTTTGTCTTCTCCATATTCTCAGTCTTCATCATCTTCATCTTCAACAGCGTTGTCGTCATCATCTTCTTTGCCTTGGAAACACAAATCACCCTGAAATTTTAAAAACGCCTAAAACCAACCACAATATGAAAACTCCCTAATGAAAAGGAGCAGAAACAAGTAACCCAGGCTTAAAAGCTTCACCATAGAACCAACTACCAGCACAAGAAACACGCTGTGCTCTCGTCACTGACAGTTTCTGTCTCATGGTTGAGATGAACCAGAAGTGGAAAGTGGCTGCAGGGAGCCCCACACGACGAGTCACACAAGCTACTGAAGGAGAAGATGAATCAAGTGCACTTGCTGAACCCAAAGCCATTCAGCTGGCCCTGGACACTGCTGAAAGAGAGAACTGGCCAAAGCTCTACATTCATACTGAATCATAAATACTAACCAATGCTCTGTGGAATTAGCTAGAAAGGTAAAAATAGGCCAGCTAGCAACATAAAGGAAAACCACCTGAGTCTCCTAATGAGTGCAAAAACATTGCCACTCAGACAAACTCTCTCTAAAAGCTCATCATGTAGATGGCTACGTCCCCAAAAGTCAGGCTAATAAAGAACACTAAAACAAGGAGCAAGTCGATCAAGCTGCAAAAACAGAGATGTCACCTATAAATTTAAATTAACAACATAAGGGACAGTTGTTCCTAGCTCAATAGGCCCATACTGCCTCAAGCCATCAAGGCATAAATGCCACCGAGAAGTAGGCACAAAACTGAAAAGCAGATTTAACTATAAATAGCATTTCTCAAGTTATCCATAACTGTAAGACATGTGCTAAAATCAAGCAAGCCAAGCCGATAAACCCTCTCTAATATGGGGGGCAGTATTCCAACTATAAGTATATAAAGGCCAGCAAATGAACTACATCACACTGCCTCAAACCCCTTAAGGGAATTGCTACGTGATCACAATTGCAGAAGTCACCTCTGGATCATTAGAAACCCACCCTGTACCTCACACTACTACTCAAAGCACCGTCTGAAACCCAAAAAAGCAAGTCCTATAAAGACACAGCACCCCTGAGAGAATCGTCAGACAACAGGACCCATTTCAAGAACAGCCTTAGAAACACCTCAGCCAAAAACCAGGATATTGAATAAATAGATCATATCCCTGATCACACACCAGCTGCCAGGAATGTTGGGCAGTACAACAGACTACTTCAAATTACCCTAAAGGCACTTGGCAGGAAAACATCCAAATATTGAGAAATGAATTTAACAAAAGCCACCTAAATAGTCAACACCTGAGAGTCCATCACTGAAGCAAGTCCTGCCCAGTCTGAAGCCTTGCACACAGTGGATGGGAATAAAGTCCCTGTATTACATATAAGAGATATTTGAAGACTGTTTAGATTAGGCCAACTCAAACAAAGGCAAACCAATCCGTACAATTGTTTTTGCTCAAAAACCTAGCTACACTTAGTAGGTAATGCAGAAAGATAAAGAAACCCATTGAGTACCACAGAAAAACCTAATCTTAAGTGAGAACTGTGTGTAAAGTTTCACTGTGGATAAAAATATATAGCAGAGTTGAAAGAAGGTATTAATTAAGGTAGGATGCAGATGGTAATATAATAAGGAGTAGATCATGTCTTAAGTTGCAATGCAAGATGCAAGCAGAAGTATACATTCTATCAGCATCTGCTGAAACCAGGTGGAGCAGGGCTCCTTATCTCTTTCATGACCCATCCCTCACAACTCCTCCCCACAAGGAGTTATACCTTATGGGAAATGCCCCACCCAAGGAGAAAAGCCAAGTATTTCCTACCTAAATAAAATCTGAAATTTGAAACATCAGAGCAGCCTTTCCCACTAAATTCCCAGAAGAAGACCAGGCCTATCTTCATCACCACTAGATGTTAAAAAAGTAACTACACCCTTCTCCAAAATCATTGCTCCAAAAAAACCACATCTGTCACTCCAAGAAAACTACAGGTACCATTATTCAGACTGTAACCAACACCCTGAGCAACAGGGTTACAGGCTGCATTCTGGCCTTGCCAGTGTCTTGGTCTTTATATTACTATACATTTATTTTCATTTTCCCAGTGAAAAACTGCTATTCTAAATTCCATATCTTTGCCAGGGAGCTCCTTAACTTCCAAATCATATTAATTTAGAGGGAGGGAGTTTACATTTTCTGTTTCAAGAGAAGCTCCAGAGCTCCTTAGCAGACACCTGTCTTTCAAACCCAGACAGTGCCCTTCTGCAGCTCCATCCCCATGGCAGGATCCGCGCTGGATGATCCCCAGGGACCCCCGGTGGGCAGAGCCCCCCTGAGCCCTGGTGCTGCTGATCCGTGTTGGGAAGACACCTGGCTGGGGCTCCACATCCTCCCCGTGGACTGGATTTTCTTTTCATTTCTCTTTGTCCTTCCCAAACACCCACAACCAGGGTAAAAATAAAGATGTTAAATAACGACCTGCTTGGGGAGACGGGGGATCTTCCAGGGAATGTGGGGGACGCTCGGTTCCAGGGATTTGAGGTGTCCTGGGAGGGACCTGGGGGTTTCTCAGGGTGTTGGGCACCCCAGTTCCAGCGGCTCTGGCTGTGCTGGGAGATCACTGGGAGAGGAGGAGGAGCGGGAGTAAGAGGAGGAGCGGGAAGAGACGGAAGAGAAGCAGCGGGAGGAAGAGGAGGGACACAGGAGTAGCGGGAGAAAGAGAAGAAGCGATTTTGCAACCACGCGTTTCTCCCGCCTGGTCGCTGAGGTCACAGGTCCCCGGGTCCGGCACCATCGCCCCCCCAAGAACCCTCAGGTGAGTGAGGAGGGGGAGCTCGCCCCAAATCCATCATGGAGGGCCCCGGGAGGGTTTTATTTTGCGGTTCAGGGGATGTTTGGATCTTGCAGGAGCCCAAAGCCGAGCCCCGGAGCGGGGAGAGCACAGAGGGGCGATCCCGGAGCCGGGGGACCCCCGGCAGCCTGGAGGGGTGCGGGAGGTTGGTGCTGAGCGGGCTCCGGGCCCCCGAGGCTGAAAGGGGCGCTGACTGCTCCAGCTGCCCTTGGGCAGCGCCACCATCAAACCCAACGTGCTCAGCCCTTGTTTTCCTTCCCAAACCAGAATTTCCCAAACCAGGATTTTCCAAACCTTGCCTGCATTGAGGAGGAGGAGGCTGTGAGGATGAGGAGGATGTCCTGGGAGCCACAGGCAGGTGAGGAGGAAGTCAGTGCCCCTTTCCCCCTGTGTCCTGCTCCATCTCCCAGCCCAGCACGGCCGCGGCTGCAGCACAGCCCTGGGGGGATCTCCTTGCCCTTGCCTCTGGCACGGAGGCAAATCCCATCCTGTCCTTGTCCTTCCTCCCCCAGACAAGGAGCTGAGCATGGACAGCAGGGAGGACAAATCCCCGCGGCACAGCCTCGGGCAAGAGGCCGTTTGCAGCGGCTCCACGGCGCAGGAATGCAACGGGGAGGAAAAGCCCCGCAGATCCTGCAGCAGGAGGGGCTGCAAACGCACAGCCCAGGGATCCCAGCAGGAAAGAGCCAGCCCGGGCCGGGGAGGCGGCCGGAGCTCGGAGCTGGGGCTGCGTGAGCAGCTTCACCATGGGGAGAAGCCCCACAAGTGCTCGGAATGTGGGAAGGGTTTCAGGTGGATATCCAGCCTGATCAGACACCAGAGAATCCACAAAGGGGCACGGCCCTACGAGTGTGGGGAGTGTGGGAAGAGATTCAGGCAGAGCACAAGCCTGATTGTTCACCAGAGGATCCACACTGGGGAGAGGCCTTACGAATGTGATAAATGCAGGAAGAGGTTTCAGAGGAGCTTCCATCTCCTCCGGCACTAGCGCATTCACACAGGAGAGAGGCCCTTCTGCTGCCCCGACTGTGGGAAGAGCTTTAATCAAAACTCAAACCTCGTCAGCCACCGACTCATGCACACTGGTGAGAGACCCTACAAGTGTGATAAATGCAGGAAGAGGTTTGAGAGCAGGTCCAGCCTTCTGAAGCGCTATCGCACTCACTGGGATGAGAGGCCCTTCTGCTGCCCCAACTGCGGGAAGGGATTCAAGACAAACTCCCACCTTGTCACCCACCGGTGCATCTCCAGGGGGAGAGACCCTATGAGTGTCCCGAGTGTGGGAAGAGCTTCTCCAGGAGATCTCACTTGTCCAGACACCAACGGAGTCTCCATGAGAGAAGCCCTGTGAGTGCCCCGAGTGCAGGAAAAGCTTTGTGCTGGCTCCCTGTGACCTTGATTTTCTTTGCATTTCCCTTTGTCCTTCCCAGACACCCAGTACCGGGCTAAAAATGAAGACATTGAACTAAGACATGCCTGCAGACACAGGGGCATCTTCCAGAGGATGTGGAGGACCCTGTGTTCCAGGGACTTCAGGTTTCCTTGGCGGTTGCTCAGGGCTTTGGGCACCCCAGGCCCAGCAGCTCTGGCTGCACTGGGAGATGCTGACGGAGGTTCTGGGGCAGCTGATCAAGGACCCCCTGCCCTGAAACCCTCCCCATTTCCCCCTGACTCAGCTCCCGCTGTCCCCTGTCCAGGATCCTCATCTCCCCATTGTCAGTGCATTTGCCCTCAGCCCATTCCCATCTCACACCACTCCTGCCCCCATCCCAATTCAGATCCCATTCCTGGTATCATTCCCTGTCCTGTATTCTCTGTCTGGTTACCATTCACATATTCCCAGTCCCATATTCCCTGTCCCGTTCCCCTTCTTGTATTCCTGATTCCAGTCCCATTCCCATATTTCCATTTCTAAATTACTTCCAGTCCCCTTCCCATATTCCCATTCCCAATTCTTTTGCCCTATCCCCATGTCTGTTCTCCATCCCATATTCTAAATCTCCATCTCATATTTTCTGCCCACTTTATATTTCCATATTTCCTGTCCCATATGCCATATTCCCATTCCCTGTTCCTGTTGTCATTTGCATTCCAATGTCCCTTTCTCAGTTCCCACTCTCAGTCCCTGTCCCCATTCCTGGTTGTTGGAGCGTGGAACAGAGAAGCCTCTCTGACTCCCTCCGAGAGAGAACAGTATGGAAGAATCATATCTAAAATATTTTGTGCAGTTAAAATACAAGAAACCACACTGACATTAGAGGTCTAAGTTTTAGTAAAAGGAATTAGAAATATTAAGTAGCATAGATACGAGGTAGAAGTTTAAATCTTAGTGTGAATTACATAGAAATATGTTTTAAATACCATAAAAAATAAAAGCCGTTGAATCTCAGGCTGCACTGAGACATTAAAAACTTAGTTCTAGACAAAATAAAATGACAGTAAGAATATTTTATATATTCTTCACATAGAACAGATTGGCCATATGCACAATTTATATGTAGACTTTAGTATTACAGAATTCTAATAGGTTTAGGAGAAATTCATCAGGTTCATGGTTTTGGCTCATTGGGTAATTTGTTAAAAAAATCCGTGTATTGGAGCCAGAGCTCTCTCCCACTCCTCTCCCTTTGCTCTGTCCTCCTCCACCACCATCATCATCACCACTACCAGCATGCGATAGAAGAAGAGGAAGATGAAGAAGAAAAGAACAGAACTGAAGAAGAAAGGCCAGGGAGCATCTGCCTCTGGAGACTCTGCACCAGCCGCAGCTTCGACCTCTTGCAGCAGAGAGCTGCTCCTGCTTCCATCGGGACTTTATGGCAGAGAGATTGAACAGGGACTGGAGAGCCTTGGGCTCTTTGCCTTTGGAGCCTGACGTGCCTTGACAAGAAACAACTTTACAGCAGCCAGCAGCTGCTCTGCTCTGGGAAGATCTAAAGCCACAACCAATCCCCACAGCCGGTGCCAGTCCCGGTTGTGGACACTGCTGGAGGCCTAGGCACATTTTAGCTAGGCCTTTTTCTCAAGTTCTAAGTATTTTTCTCAGGCCATGAAACTTTCTCAGCCTCTAGCCAGGATTTTTCCCAGGCTAGAGATTTCTTCTTTATTGTAAACACAAGAGAAAGAATCATAACAGAGATAAACACCTGCAAAGTCCATGAGAAAGTCAGGGAGGAGAGGTGTCTCCTTCTCTGATCAATGATCTGTCTGTATTTTGTTTTGCACAAATTGTCTTATTTAAGGCAATGGTTTCTTTCAATAAATTGTTCTTTCTTGCTCTTTCCTGCACCAAGCAAGAGAGTGTCTTGTTGCTGTTTTTTCGCTGCTCCGTATCTTTCTCCACGGCAACATATGGAGGTTCCACCGAGAGATCGTTACTCGAGTGGATCGGGATCACCCTCAGCGATCTCTGACTGACCAACAGCACCGGGAAAACTCGGAGCTGACAGCCTGCAAAAACCGGGACGGACCCTGGAGGCCTGTCCTAACCGGGGTGCGGCCCGTGCTGGGGTTTGTAGCCAGAGCTGCACCGAGCAGACTGAAACCCAGAAAACCAGGGCTGTGAACCTGGGGCCAGGACCAGAGCCGGGATCGCGGCCGGAGTCGAGAGCCATCTGGGACACGGCGGAGACCCGCCTGACTACGGCAGGACGGGAAACCCGCAGAAATCGTCGGCTTTTCTCCTCTCCCACCGAGAGAGCGCGATCGGAGCCGCTCTTTGAACTGCGGAGCGGCGGCGGAGCGGGAGCCCCTGCAGCGCGTGGAGTCGTGCGGAGCCGAGCGCCGACGAGCCTGGACAGCGAGAGCTGCGAGCAGCGTCTCGACTGTTTTTCTTCCCCTTGAGAAAGGTACTGTTCTCGTTCCCTCCCTAAGGCAGGACCAAGAAATGGCTTTTTCTTGGAAGGCTTGGGGAGAGTTGGGAGACCGATTGTTTAAAGCCCTTCGGGGAGGGGATGTCTCACTTTCCCCTCTGGTGCACGCCTGGGCGACCATTAGTCAGAGATTAATGGACACGGGCGAGGGGGGTGAGACAGGCTCTGGATCAGGCACAGCGCAAACGCAGCTATTCCGCCTGATGCGGTGGAGCAATTGTTACTCGCGGCCGTGTCAGGGCAAGCGACAGCCCTGCGTGCAGCACTGCTGCCCTACGCGACCACCCCCACAGAACCGCCGCAGATGGCGGGCGGCCCGGCCGCGGGGCCGAGCCCCTTGCCGCCTGCGGGCCCGCCCCAGGCCAGGGCAGCAGGCGTGTCCTGCCGCGCTGACGGCACTGGGCGCTGACGGCTCGGAGCGGCCCCGGCTGGAGCAGCCCCCGTGCAGCCAGCGCTGCCTGGGGGGGCGGCCCCCGCCCTTGTGGGGCCGCTCGCTGCCGAGAAGGAGGTGCCGTCAGCCGGCCCCTCCACCGTGCCGGTGCCGCCGCTCGATCCGCCTGCCGGGGCAGAGCCTCCCCCTGAAAAGGTGCGGGTGGTGCTGGCCCGTCCGTCCCCGGTGCCGTCTGACCGTGACCCGCCTGCTGAGAGGAGCCGTCGGCACCAGCCACCCCAGAGAAGGAGCTGCTGCCGGCGCCTCCCTCCTCTCCGATGCTGGAGACCGACCTGCCCGCCCGAGCAGGGTCTGGGCTGCCCTTCTCTGCCTCAGCAGAGGTGGGGCTGCCTTCTCTTCTTCCCTCAGTTTCTCCATTCGTTCACCCGGGAGCGGTGCTGAGCCCAGCGCTGGACCCCACGAACGGACCCCTCCCATCGGCATTTCCAGCTGCTTCGCCGCTCCCACCCTGTGCTGACAGCAACGATGGCTTTGTCCTCACTTCAAAGGGGGAGCAGCGGGGGCTGGTTTCATTCCTGCAGTGGGCATGGGAGGAGGGAGCGCTGGGGCAGATGTTTCTGAGCTCTATTCCCTTGTTCTAAGGGAAGAGCTGAAAACTTGCAATGATGATATCCAAATGAGAGAGGCTCAGGCTTTTCCTGTGCCTGTGCCTGATGCTGTTCCTATTGTAGGACAGCGAGATTGGAAAAAGAGAAAGAAAAGATCTAACCAATCCAGTTATTGTGAATCACCTTTGCCTCATTTCAGGCTCCAGATGAGACATGCCTGGGTCTTTGCTACTGACCATCAAGGTGTCTGCCCTGACCTGCACCAGGGGCAGAGTGTGATCACAGCTCAGCTTTCACATGCTGACCAGCTCACCACACACCAACCAGAGAAAACACTGACCAGATGATCCCTCTTCAAGCAGAGAATGGACATTCATCTGTTCATGTTGGAACTGTTGATATAGTTTTCATTGTTGTATTAGAATAATTACTTAATGGTGGATTTTTTCACTGTTTGATAAGTTTGGTGAATGATGATGGGTTTTGTTATTGTATTAGAATTAAGTTTTAGAATTGCATTTGTTAAAAGCACCAGTTGTGACGATTTCCCTAGGCACTTCAGGTATCCACAAATCTCCTGAGGGGTGGTGTTTGTTCTCCTTTGACAAAAGGCCCTGCAGGGGATTACAAACACTTGTCTTTCTTTTCTTTTTTAAAAATTAAAAGGGGGAATTGTGGACACTGCTGAAGGCCTAGGCACATTTTAGCTAGGCCTTTTTCTCAAGTTCTAACCATTTTTCTCAGGCCATGAAACTTTCTCAGCCTCTAGCCAGGATTTTTCCCAGGCTGGAGACTTTTTCTCTATTGTAAACATAAGACAAGGAATCATAACAGAGATAAACTTCTGCAAGATCCATGAGAAAGTCAGGGAGGAGGGCTGTCTCCTTCTCTGACCAATGATCTGTTTGTATTTTTGCACTAACTGTCTTATTTAAGGCAATGGTTTCTTTCAATAAATTGCTCTTTCTTGCTCTTTTCTGCACCAAGCAAGAGAGTGTCTTGTTGCTGTTTTTTCACTGCTCCATAACCCTTCCACGGCAACAGAGCCAGACACAGCATCAGCAAATCACCACTGCTGTGTTTTGGCAGGACTTTGGTTCTGCACGTTCAAAGCAACAGCAGCTTGTGGCATTTTTGTCACTGAAGCTCAGCACTGACTGAAGTGGCATTTTTAATGCACTCCCTAACTGCAAAACACCTTCAGACACACTTTAATGACAGACAGGCAGCAGTAAAATCTGTGCTTTGCCTGCTATGAGACAGGTCAGAAGGGCAGAGCATATCAAATAAAGGGACTGCTGCTTTAGCTGCCAGGCTGTGCAGAACACAGCAGCACTGCAAGTTAATTCACTGCTCTCACATTCCAGTCATTGTACTGTAGTCATTGCACACCAGTGATCTTTGAAATACTAATTATTTATTAAAACTGATCTTCAGAAGAGCTTCAGCAGCATGTGACTGACCAGACACTGCTGTGAATGCCATGAACTGTGTGGACCACTCTGAAAACTTAAGCTTGATGAAAGTAAGATCGGCAACTTCTGTTTCCCAAAAGATCAAAAGGCACTGTAAATGCAGGAAACAAAAGAATTATCTTTCAAAAAAAGATAATTATCAAATTCAAAAGAATTATCTTTCATCTTTCTGCTGATGGCAGTTTCCCTAAACTCTCCTTACTGCACTCAGAGGAAGTAACAAGTTTCCCCATGCCCAGCACCTGTTCTTGTATTTCACACTGCAGTACAAATGCAGGTATCCTAACAGGACTGTGCAGTCCATGTGCAGTTTTTAAGGACATGCCCAAATGGATGATTGGCTGTATTTACACTGACCAGGACACAGCCATGTTCACTAAGTGTGTCTGATCAGGAAGAATTTTCTCTAGCATACATTTCAGAGGTTTTTATTACTTATATCCATTTTGTTCTTAGTGAAAAGAGAGCAACTGCTCAAAATTAACTTTTCTGTTTTCTTCATCTCCTTAATGCATGCAGCAGAAGAACCTGCATCCTTTAATGCAATGGTAAGGTTTTGACAGCCATGACAGAACTTAAAATTGGAGTGTGAGTAAACCAGACTGGATGTCAGTGTGACTCACCTCAGTTTTGGCCATGCTAAATTGTTTTAGAATCATATATTCTGACATCTGCACAGTCTAACTAAAACAGTGCAGAGCCCTTGGTGTTATGGGATTGCTGATGTAAAAGACCTTTGCTTCCACACCACTTTTCACAGCTGACTCACAGCTTCCTTTCAACTTCCTATCAATTCCTGCAATCGAATCTTAAGAGCAGATAGAACTCTGTTTCCTGCAATTTCTGTGTAGGATTCAGTAAATCATTTACAAAGATATAATACCTGCAAAATCCCTACATAGAGCAGTGTAAAAAATACTTTGGCATTTTCCTATCCTCGTAAACAAATGTAAATGTCAATACTAACAACTTCAAGCTATTTTTTTTCTTGCTGAGTTTTTAGAACTGAGCCTCTAGCATTTTGACACAGTGTTCTCATTTTGTTCACTTTCAGAACCAGTGCTTATTTTTAGTCATCAGAGATTGTATTATCCAAAATAAATAAAATGGCATGAATTGGCAATAAATGGAAAGAAATTCATTTAACAAAACACTCCATCAAGCTGCTGCATGTGAGATTCTGATTGTAAGAGCCTGAAATGAGGGATGCGGAACTCCAGGTGGGCTCTGTAAAATGTTGCTTATTATATCCAAATGATGCAGTAATTTATTTATCATTTAAAGTGCTGTTTATTGTATCCATGTGATGCAGCAATTCATGGGCCGTGGGTGACAAGAGCCCAGCCCACAGCCTGACAGCCACATCTGTGGGTTCCTCTGAAAGCTTCCTCTAGTTCTGGTTACAATGCACTAAATAATTTTCATTGCAGAGTATCCTAAGACATGACAACCAATCAATGCCTTCACTATCACCTGTAGCCTATCATACCTACTGACATTGCAATATTCTTGTTACTGTTTTCCAATCACAAAAGATTGGTGTGTTTCAGTTTAAGCTAGAAGCTGTTTTTCTGTTTTCTTGCAGTGGAAAATCCTGAGATCTTTTCTCTACTTGCAACATGGTATTTTTGTTTGCCTGTGAAAATTCTTTTCCTTGGTAAAAGCATATTTTGTTTGAGGTGGATTTATCCTTTGCTCAGAGTCATAAAAGCCCCTTCCAACTCACTGCCCTTTGCCTTCTCAGTGACCCAGTAAGACTGGCTCAGCAATTCTTTTCTTCTACATGAAAACTTGCTCTCATCTCTCTTCCTTCTTCAGATTCTACATTCTACATAGGGCAGGACCCCATCCTTTATAGGGCACAGCCCCTGCAGGTTCAAACTGGACTTCGGGACAGCAGATCAATATGATTTTGAAGAAGCCAATTTATTGTTTATAATTCACCCTAATTATTCATTTCTAGAACCATCCCCCATATGGGCACACACTCTACAGTGGGTTATTTTAGGGTGTTGATCCACCTATTCAAACCCCCCAGAGTCAGTAATTGGTGGTCACATGCAGTTTCACCGCCTCCTGTTATCTTGAATCTTCTAATCTTGGTGTTCTGTGTTTTCAACTTCTTCTCTCCCAATTTAGCATAGTTTATGTTCCAGCGGCCTTGGGGAGTTTCAAACAAGTTACCAAAAATCTCCTAAAACTTTCTCATGCTGTGCACCTATTATAAACACTGGTCTAAACTAAGAAATGCACAAAAACAGCTGGCATGTGAAAGAAGCGTGTGAACAAAGAGCAAAATATGCAGAAAGAACTGAACAGCAAAACATAGCAACTAAATATGGTTTTTGGCTGGTGCACACTACACAAGGTCCAGATTTGTACAGACATGTCCACCAGCATCTCCACCTTCTTCAGCATTAGTACAATTCCCTTTCTTTTTTGTACCAGCCAAATTGTCTTTGTTATCTTATCCTTATCTTGTCTTATCTTATATTATCTTAGACTTCTATTATTGTATTCTTATAATTTCTTATCCTTATACTATCATATCTTTTATGATATTCTTTATCTAAGCATATCATATCATATCATATCATATCATATCATATCATATCATATCATATCACATTCTATCTTGTTTTATCAAAAGAATCATTAACTTTATTTATGGAAAAAACAGTGTGCTAATAACGAACAAAAATATCCAAACCCCTTTGATTATATCTTTCAACCACCCAGGTATTCCCCATACTTCTAACCATTCATCCAAACTCCAATCATTCACAATTAACTTCCACATATTATCTTGCTGTTGTTTGATCTTCTCATAAAAGGATGCAGAATGGGCAGAAAGATACATACAACACATCCAATCACAATCCTCACACCCGTGCCCATGTGCTGGTAGCAAAAAATCTATAGCAGCTCTATTCTGCAGTATGGGGTGTCTAATGCTATTTACATCTGTAAGCATTTGTTTCAAAACAGTGGAAGTGATATTCAGCTGTTCATTCACTCAACATCTCAGCTTCTCAAGCGTAGTCAATGCCTGAGCAGCAGCAACACCTGGGGAAAGAATTGATGCTATTATTTGTGCCAGAGGACCCCAGAATTCCAAAGGATTGTAAAAATTAGGCTCCAAATCCCCAATTTCTCTTTTAGCTCTTTTGCTGTGCCCTGCTCTCCAAAGGGTCTGATTCAACAACTCATGCGTGCCAGGAGCAAACATAGTTAACTTTTGGAGGATATTCGGGGGCAATTTGGGTTTTTTTGGGAGTTCTCAGGAGTGTTATAAATGGATATTTCGATATGTTAACTTTTCAACCCTTGGCCATATGCATTTGCCTCTGGCTTGGTGAAAGCTGCTGTGGGCCAGGGCCAGCACCGAGCTGGGCTGTGTGGGCCAGGCAACGTGGAGAGTCTTGGCTGATCTTGCTGTGTCCCTGGCCTCAGCAAAGGCTTGGAGGATTTGCCTCCCAAGGCATCCTGCTCATTGGCTCTTCCTGTGCGCCTTGGAGAGAACAAGGATGGCATTTCTGGCAGCTGGGCATTAGCAGCCCTTCAAACGGGGGCGTGTTGTGGAGCAAGCCCAGCTGAGACACCCTGCGAGGAGCCAGCCCAGTGCTCCTTGCTCCTCTCTGCTGACACCAGATGGTTGATGTGGTTTTGGGATGAGCCCAGCTCCGTGACGGGGTGCTACGTGCACACGAGACAGCTGCCCCTGTCCCGCGGGGTCCCAGCAGTGCCTCGCAGTTGTCCTGCACACACATCAGGATGTGGCCAAGAGAGGCCCTGGAAGCTGAGGCAGCCGATTTGAAGCTTTTGCAGGTGCCTACAGGTCAAGGCCAACGGTGTTCCCTCAGGATGCAGCAGTCCTGAGGGTTCGCTCCAGAGCTGCCTGATGCCACCCACTTCTTGTGGCACCAGTTGCTTTCCAGTGGAATGTTCTACCTCCACCAAGAGTAAAGAGGGAGCTGGAGAAGGAGCTTGCCAGGCCACTCTCGATCCTTTCCCAGCAGTCCTGCTCAAGTGCAGAAGCCTGAGCTGAGCACCAAAGTGGGAATGTAACAGCTGTGCACAGGAAGGGTTGGTGGGAAGGATGATCCAGGAATCACAGGCCTGGCAGCCTGAGCTTGCTACCAGGAAAAGCCTTGGAGCAGATCCTCCTGAGTGCCATCCCACGACACCTGCAGGGAACCAGGGGCCCTGCTGGAGGCTGGGAAAGCTCTGCAGAGGGATAGGGACAGCTGGGGGTCCTGGCGGCCTGTTGAGGGCTTCTGTTCGGCTGTTTAGGGGGGTTGGTGTTGGTGGGAGTCAGCATCTGTGCTTTGGTTCAGCTTTGGTTACGGAGGGCAGAAAGAATAGCTGTGATTTTTCCTCTTAGTGGTCCTGAATGTCCCACAGGGAAGAAGAGGGGAGAGCTGTACTTTATGAACCACTTAGATGTCTGTACCAGGAGGAGGATTAGCCATTGTGCAATCTCATTATTTGTTTGGGTTAATTTTGGAACACTGAGTGGACTTTCATTCCTTCCAAACTTTTACTCCTTGCTGCTTTGAGATGGGATGCCATCTTCCAAATCTTTCATGTTTTCAGACCATACCAATGAATATGGAAAGTTTGCAATATTTGGGAGATATTTATGTAGAGCAATCCTTAAGTGAGGATTCTTAAATGCCCTGAGCCCGCAGGGCAGGGCAATGATTGCTGATGGTTTGAGCCGTTCCTAAAGATCCTGTCAGGCTTTCTTAGACACTTGGGGTGAGGAATTCCTTCAATCACGGGCCACTTTGGGTGGGGCTGGGGCAGCCCCAGGGCTGGTGGCAGTGTGTGCAAGGGCTCTTTGTGACACGGTGCAGCATGGTCACCACGGCATGGAACAGGACAGGGTGTCAAAGGGCCCTTTGTGACGCGTGGTGATATAAGAGCCGACGGTGACACGGCCACGGCACAGTGCTCAGAGCACGCGACGGGACAGGAGCGGTGCCGTGAGGAGTCCCCACACAGCGCACTCGTTCCTGTCGGACCCGGAGCTTTTCTGAGAGTTATTCCTGCAGCTGACTTCCCAGCCAGACTGCAGGACTGTTTGTCTCACAGCTTTCCCAAGGCACCTTTCTACAAGGTGCCCTCAAGGCCAGACTGAAATGACAGGCAGATTTTCCAACTGTTTCCCACTCTTCCAAGTGTTCAGAAGAATGAAAAGGAGAGGCTCTAGAGTCCACCCAGCACAAGAGCCTGAAGAGCCGGAACCGTTTCAGCCAATGCAGGAAGGTGAGAGGCACAGCTGGGTAAAAGAGCTGATGGCTGCTGCCAGCTTGATCACTTCCCGTCCCATCCCATCCCATCCCATCCCATCCCATCCCATCCCATCCCATCCCATCCCATCCCATCCCATCCCATCCCATCCCATCCCATCCCATCCCATCCCATCCCCTGGGGACATGCCCAGGCACAGGACAGAAGAGGGGCTGGGCAGACACCCTGCAGTGCCTGTGCTCGTATTCTCCTGTAGCATCCTGGGGCTGTCCCTGCCTGGGGAATGCAGGGCTGGGCTCTGTTCTCCGGCCTCTCCCGCAGCCCCTCAGCTCTGGCTGTGCTCGTTCTTTGCCAGGTGCAGCCATGGACCGCACACACAAGCAGGACCACACCGGTGGCCGCTTCCGCAGAGCACTGAAGGTACCTGCAGCCATCCCCACCTGGGCTGGGCCTGCTGTCACTGCTCAGCCCAGCACAGCGCTTGGAGCACTCCATGGAACTTGCCTCTCCTCCCTGTCCTTTGTTCTCCTGCAGATGCTGCAGAAGTTTGTGCCGGTGCGACGTAGAAAGACCAGCACAGCAACAGAGGGCACAGCTGAGCCTGACTCCAGCCTGACCGAGCTCCAGGCAGAGCCTGATGTCAGCCCAGATGTGCCTGAGCGCTCAGAAGAGTCTGACACTGTAAGGAGTGATGACAGGGTGCAGGCTGACATGGCAGTGATTGAGGATGTGGGCATGACAATTGCTGACACTGGAGAGACTCAGGGCATCACAAACACTGACACCACTCCCACTCTGAGTCACTCTGAGGAACTCATAGTGGACTATTTCAAAGACCGTTGTGCTTCTCAGCACCACTTAAGCAGCCTGTGGCCAAGGCTCCATGCCTCCCAGGACTGTGTGCCCACTCAGGCCATGGTCACTGGGCCCCCTCAGTCATTGAAGGCAGAACAGCGTGGCAGGAAGGGAAGCACTTCTCTGGGGAAGCTGGGGACATTACTGCCTCTGGCAGCTTTCCGAGTCTTCCCATGCCTTTTCAGGTGCCCGCCATGGTGAGATACATCCACCAGTGGCTCATGGCCAATGAGACTGATGAGCACAGGGTGGAGAGGTCACTGCTGGATGTCACCGAGGCACAGCCCACTGATGTGGTGATGACTCTCCTGTGTGTGTCCCCATCGTGTGACAGGTATAGGGCCCACCTTCCCAGAGGGTCAGGGCTCACCAGCCCATCACCCTGTACAGCCTGTTCTAGCTCTGTCTGAACAACAGAGAGTTCCAAGGCCCTCTGGCTGCTCCCTTTCCCAGCCCTGGCTTGTCAGCACCCACCCCATGCTCCCTCCCTGCCCCTCAGGAGCCTGTCCCCACAGGGCTAAACTGCCTGGGTGCTGCTGGTGCGGGGCAATGGGCAGAGGCAGAGCTGGCAGCCAGCTCAGGTCCCTGCTGCTGCCAGGCCACGGTGCTGTGTCTCAGACTGCCCTGAGACAGAGTTCTGACCCTACAGAGCTGCTATGGCTATGTGGAAGACAATCTTGTGCTCGCCCAGGACTGCAAAGCCAGCGAGGTTGAGACTCCTGGATGTGCTGGGGAGCTGGCCAGAGCACAGCACGTGCACCTCCGATGGGGACACAACAAGAGTCTTTTCCCTGGCTGTGAGTTTCTGGAACTGGCCTTTTTCTCACCCCAAGGCTGCCCCTCCTGAAGCTCTCCACCCTCCTTCCCCCACCGAATCTCCCAGCCTCAGGTGCT